>NC_053028.1:292367676-292582057 GCF_003073215.2 Triticum urartu
AAGCTTGCACGCGGTGGCTCGCAGGACAAGGAGAAGCTTGTGACTAATGCAAGCTCTCCGTCGCTTAGGCGGTGGCCGTGCAACAGTTAATTCGGTGTCAGATTGCCAGAAGCATACTACACTATACTACTAGGAACCGGATGGAGGAGCGTCTGCACTCTTATTATAATTTTAAAATGTGATAAAGCAATCTTCAACACATTTGGTTCTCTTCGAGGGTTCTCGCATGTGATAATGGAAGTTGATTGCATGGAACACTCGCCACAATTCTCGCTTAATTCTGGCTCATATCCTGTTACAAATAGTAGCGCTCAGTAATATTTCCTCTTTTTTTGTTATTCAGCATGTAAACAGGTCAGCAAACCTTGCGGCGCATCTTCGTGCGAACCGTGCTTGTTGCACTTTGAATGTGGCCAAGAGCTGGCTTGATGAAACACCTCCCTTCCTACTTCTTTTTTTGGCTTCCTAGTGACCAGTGTCTTGGCTGATCGTCCTAAGAATGCTTATATATGAATAAAGCTCTCTCATTTACCCGCAAAAAAGATTAAGCCATATTAACCGGAAAGGAGGGAGTATGGACTAGCACTACTTTTTGGTGTGTCCCGTCAACTCGCAGAACGAGGAGAAGCTTGCAGGACAAGGTGAAGCTTGCTTACGCCTTTTGACTAATGCAACCTACCCTCGGTGGACATGCATCAGTCCATTCGGTGTCAGATTGTCAGAGGCATACACTGTAGTACCCAACATGCGGAGTACCATCATTGTTTGACTTCACGAAGGGGCAAAGAGCCAAGCGCAGTACTAGTACATGTACTTGGTTTTGCACCTTCATACTACTCCACCCTCCGTCACAGTTTACAGGGCACGCTTCATTATGATGCATTTCTCTCAATGCATTTCCACCACCGGAGAGACTTTAGACGCGTTTGGTTTAATGCTCAATTAATTAGGGCGTGGTAACCGCAATCAAGTCCACAATTTTCTCTCCATGTACTGTACTACTACGGAGTGCATGCATGTGTGTACCCAGGGTGGAAGCACTGCATGCATGTGTGTACGCATTATTCCCTCTAGTAATAGACTCCGTGCTATAAGTACCAATGCTATTTTTCAGGCCGATTGCTAGTCGCCTTGGTCCCACAGATTTTTTTTCTTTTTCTGAAGCGCGCTATATAAATAGTGACAGATGGAGTAGTATGAGCGGATTCAAAGAAGAGCGTATTGATGGTTGCTTCTTCAGAGCAACTTACAGTGGGAAAGGTGGGGCTTATGATTTGACTGCTCATTACTCACTATTAATGCGGCGCAACGACCGGGCTGAATCTCCCTTGCGGTTGTGCACTACCCCCTCGGTTCTTAAATATACTCCGGAGTATTTGTCTTTCTAAAATATGTTGAAATCTCTATTATGACGAATAGAATATTTAGGAACGGAGGGAGTACACATATGAAGCAAAATGAGTGAATCTACACTCTAAAATATGCCCGTTTGAAATTTGTAAAAAGACAAATATTTAGGAACGAAGGAGTATAATTTCGTGCATGGCACATGGACCCAGATGATGAAGAGGCTTCTGGCAATGCTATCAAGCTTCCATCATTTGTTTACATAATTTACGTACTATACAAATAATTTTCCAGCGACATGAAATTGTACAATGGTGTGAGCTTTCAGCTTTTGTTTCGCGTGTCTTGCCATCGATGCTCTTTCAGAAACAATAAAAAACTAACTTCCTTGCTAATGCATGTCAATTATTAGCAGATCAGAGCTAATAATTACATCGCAACTGAAGACAAAGTTGTGAGAAGGTGTTAAATTAAAATTGATACATGCTTTCATTGGCAGCAACGTCCCCCAGCTCTGTCTAAATCAACAAGGCATGTTGGGAAAAAGTAGCTATCTGGAGCATGCAACATTCCGATCATTTTGTGCAGTTCCACTAAAATAGAGCTGAGTGTCCCTATTCCAAAGATATCAAGTGTGATTACGATAATAGAAGACTGCTGATGAAATAATAAACACACAAATAGAAGCCGGTCACCTTTGCGGTCTCTCTTAAGACTAACTAGTTGGAGAAGATTAGGCTCGCAGTTAGATGAGGAGGATAGAGCAAAACCAATCTCCCTTTGTGTAGTCGCACTGAAATGTAGAGACGTTGCTCGTAGGACATTTTAGTACAACTGCACAAAACACTCTTAAGAAAAAAGTGATTTGTGCAGTTCACCAAAAGGTTGCAATAGCAACGAGGTGAAATGGATAGCCCTGTTTGCGAAAAAGAGGTAGAAAGGAAACAATTACTGGCCAAGAACTGTTGATGACACATGCGACGACAAAAAAGAAGCATATTCCTTGTCCTAAGGGAAGATAACAACACGGTTGTGTTTGTCTAAAACGGTGTGATGATGAGAATGTAATGCAAAGTACGCCGGATGAGCTTCGTTTTGGGCAAAGAACTATGGAAGATCCACATGCAGCGACATGGGAAAACGGGCAGTGGTGCAAGGCCGGAGGGGATACCTGGAGGTCGTCGGGATGTAACTAGGTGAGCGGCGGCGGGCGGAATCTGCGCGCAGGTGGCGTAGGCCCTGCCGCGCCGGAGCTTGGTCAGAGAGAACGGCGTGTACCGAAGATCGAGACGTGCTGCCTCGGCGACGTCGAACGGAGAAACGATGCACTTCCTTCCTTTCCCCCGGCGGACGGGATGCGGCCGAATCAGTGACCAACGGTGAGAGAGAGAGAGGCCACCGCACTCCCTTTCCCCCGACGGACGGGATGCGGCCGGATCAGTGACCAACGGTGCGAGAGAGAGGCCACCGCACTCCCTTTCCCCCAGCGGACGGGATGCAGCCGGATCAGTGAACAATGGTGTGTGAGAGAGAGAGAGGCCATCGGAGCCTTGTGTGAGATACTCTGAAGAGCGGACTACCTTTTCCTCCAAAAAAATCGTTTTATATTCTGTGTACGCGCCATTGAGTGCTATAACTTTATTTAAAAATAACGCGGCAACGCGTCAAGTCGAACTTTGTTTCGTGCACGCGTGGTACACGACCTCCCTAGGTAATAACCACTACATGCGTTCAAATTAGCACATGGGCTGCCATTTCGTAAAGAAATGATCTCCATCGTGTACCCGCGCGGGTGTGGCTGGGCACAAAGCGTGAGTACGTGCACGGTGCACCTATTCTCTTCTTGTATACGTACACCACCTACGTGGGGTTGTGTGAGAGAGATACAAACCTAGAGAGATATAGTGTGTGGGTTCTTGAGAGTTTTTTTTTGGGGGGGGGGTGAATCAAAAAATTTAACATATGCAATGTGTGTGAAATAGAGTCTTGGATATAACATATATATAGAGGGGGCGATCCACGAGAAGAGAGTGGAGGTATCATCGGCTTGAGGTGTCTATAGAATCCAAGAGAGGGATGATGTGTGTGTTTGTGTGCGTGCGCCCGATCGATAAAGAGTGCCATCGAATTTGTGTGTGCCCACGTCAAACATATAGAGTGGCTGGCCTACTGGAATGTGAGATGGGACATGTGCAGTTTGTCTCTGTGGCATGGATACCTACCTACAACGCTCGACTATCGGTGTGTGGTGGGGGAAGAGGGAGGCCCAATTAACTATAGAGGTACAATGGCTGGTATATGTGTGGAGGAGGAGAGAGGCCTACCTCATGTATTAAGGATATCGATCTGCCTCATGTATTAAGGGAGATCGATCGGCATCCATGCATATGTGCAGGAGATGAATAAGGTTGGGAGAGAGACAGAGCTAGAGTGTTGGAGGGGGTGGTAATGGAGTTGCTTCTAACAAATGGTGGGATAGGCTTGCTAGACAAACGGAGGGCACGCCCGCAATATCAATAAGAGAGGAGATGGCTGCTTGTTGTCTGTGCACGTGCGTGTGAGAGACGGGACAGGAGGCATGCACGAATGATGTGGGGGACGATGTGGCTGTGGTAAGCAGACGTAACTACATAGGAAGATCAATCGCCCTTTGTAAGAGAAAGGAGTGACATAACTTGTGAGGTACGTCGATCGATGGGGGGGTAGTTAAAGTCGATCTAGGTATATGTTGGGAAATCGATCGATATACAAGCATGTGTGTGTTAGAAGCAAATGAGGCACGAGGAGAAGGATAGAGAGAGAGGGATGCATGTAGGAGGTGGTACGAGAGGCATACTATATCGAGGGGGAGGAGTGTGCGAGTACGAGAACGATGAAAAGAGTGGTGGGAGTGAGGCATGGACGGTGACAAGAGAAGAGGGGAAGCTTGTGTTTGTGCTAGGCACACCTGGCTAGAGAGGCATACCGATCGATGTGTGCCGTAAAGAAGGAGCTGGGGGGCCTACACACACCGTGGGTGAACGACCTAATGTGAAAACATGAATTTGCGCGATGGAGCTAGAGAATGCTGAGGGAGGGTGAGAGGGATGCGGGCATGTGCATGCACAAGAGAAAGTTAGCGCTAGCTACAAAGATAAGAGGGTTGTGTGGGTGTAAAAGATGAATAGAGATCATATATACTTCATTATAAAAAGCGAATTCGGATATTTGAAGAATTTATCATAGTGTTTAAAACCGACGGATGTGTGAATATATATAACGGTGATAAACATGGTGTGGTTATGAACATGGTATACTACATTTAATATATTTTATCTCTACTCTTATAAAAAACGGAGTGGTTGATGATGGTGTGCCTGCCATCCTGCATTATAGGCCGTCTGATTTATATCTGGCGGATAGCAAGAAAACTTTGATGGTTGAAGTTGGCAACAATCATGATTGTAGATTGTTATTGAAATAGAGAAACGAATTCAAATTTTAGTTCAAATTGCAGCGGTATTATAGACATTTGGAATGCACTAAAATGTTGGTATGAGTAGGTTACATGCATTATACAGCAAGCGAAAAAATTTAATCGGACATAACATGGATTCATACTCCCTCCTTCCATCTACATAGGGCGTAATGAGATTTTTAAGACCGCCTTTGACTATTGACAAGATTAATAGTACATGACATGCACAATGTGAAATTTATATCATTGAAAGAACCTTTCACAGACGAATTTAACGGTGTGCTTTTTGTAAGTTGCATGTCATATATCATTGCTCTAATATTGTTAGCATCGAAAAACGCATTAGGCCCTATATAGATGGAAGGAGGGAGTAGCTTTGAATAGCATTTGTATAGTAAAACAGGGCAAGACTCACTCTTTGTGTGGTGTGAATAGTTTTATTTTTTTTGTTTTCTTTTTCGTTGGGGGAAGTGCGAATTGATTTGGTATGTACAAGTACAATATTACGACACGTTAGGCTTGTCCCTGAAATTCAACCCGCGTCTTGTTATATCCCGAAAATTCAGATATCGTGCTCCCAAAACTGGCGCCTTCACAACCCGCGCCTTACTATCCCGAAATTACAACGCGCGCGAAAACTACCTCCAGCTGCCAAATCCCGACACGCAAAATCCCCCTTCTAACCCTGAGCCGAAAGCGCCGCTAGTTCAAATCGGTGGGGGGTACTTTTGTAACACACCCTACATTTTGGACAAGCGCGTTCCTAAGTCATGCTTCACCCCCTCCCATCACCCCCTTTTCGCCATTCGAAATCCCAGGCCGCCATAACCTCTCCGCTCCAGCCGCGAAACCCCACCCTCCTCCGTCCGCCACGTCGCCGCTGCCCAGCTGGAGCCTCTTCCCCGACGACGTCGTCCACCGCAATAGCTCGACGTCCCTCGTACACCTCCCCGGATGAGGATCCGTCGTCCATCTCACCATCCCGCCGGTTCAGCCGCCCTGTCCTCCACCTCCAGGGAGCTGCTCTGACGATCGCCTCGTTTATCTCGGCTGCTCCATCCCCACAGCGCCGCCTTAACCTGCTCCACCGGAACCGCAGCATCCTCACCGACTCCTCGGACGAAGCCGAGGCCTACTCGGCGCCACCAAAGAGGTTGTACACTCATCGCATCGCACCTTCTCCTTAACTCGACCTCCCGGCGCCGATGGTGCTCCATCCGCACCCCCATGGAGTGGCTACCTTGAAGCCGGCGCTGCGGGCGACAACTCCATGGCCGCTCTCCCCCGGTGCGAGGCCCGTTCGGCGGCGGTGTCCATACTAGCCGGATCTGCTGCTCCTGCTCCGGCTCTCGCTCGATCGCTCGCTCGCCCAGCTGTTGCTGCTGCTCTCCCCCTCACTCGTGCTGCTACTCTGCTCCGATTAAGCCACACTTCATTCGACTGAATCGACTTTTGGGTCAGTCGATTTTCTGGGGTTGGGGGGGCTCGCCGGAGTTAAGGAAGAACCACCCGCAGCGGGGACGGGGGCTCGCCGGAGAGGTACCCCACTATCTATCTTAGGGTTCAGGGTGGGGGGGCCTAGAGGGCTGGCCGGGGTGGCGATGGCGAGTTGTTTTGGGGCGGGGAGGCAGCGCTGGGGCCGGCGGTTCGGCCGGTGGTGGCTGGCGGCTCAGGGGGGTGCAGGTTGAAGATGAACTGCAGGCCCTCCCTAAACTACATGTCAAGTGCCTCTCTGCTACCATTGCGTTCAGTTTCGACAGTAGCTTTCAGATTCCACAATAAATTTCAGTTTCGACAATTAAGTTCAGAGTCAACAGTTTTTACCTCATCTGTTTTAGTTAGGTGGTTTTTGGTGATGTTAATTTTACATCCATTTTACATCATCTATTGGAAATGCTATTAGAATCCCACTTGAGATTGACGATGTCTGTCTTGTGCTGCTTCAGCCTTGACGTCTTACGGCTCACCGGAGCTGCTCCAACGATAGAACGATCCATCACAATAGAGCAGTGCCCTGGACGCCGTCTACAGATTCCTCAGATCTTCCTCCACACCTCCGACAACCACCTCTGCCTCAACTGCTTCAGCGACCAACCCAATGATGCTGAGGTCGACACGGCTACGGCAAAGAGGTTGTACACTTGTTGCATCACTTATTACTATACATTCACGTCGATCCATTAGGGCTATTTTGGTTCAACGGAAAAACATCGATCCACTGGTTATTACCATCACTCTAAATTTCTGCATGCTCTCCTTACATAATCTCACCATATTTTTTTCGTATGCATGTCAGATATTGTACACAGTCATGCTGAACATGTAGAGAAAAAGAGAAGAGTTTTGCGCGGCAATACAATGTCATGCAGACATCGCTCCATGGTGTGTTCAATGGAAAACCCTCCCCACCCCTCTCCAGATTGTAATCCATAGGAAGATATCTGTTCTGAGGCGGATTCGGACGCCGCTGACCACTCCTATTTACCCCCCAAGGTGTTTGCTCTACCTTGGCATGATGATTTTAGTCATATCATGCATATTTTGCCTTGCAGTGCCTACTTTTGACATCATATATGTCATCTGCTTAGTTTGGACATGTTCTGTAATGCCACCTGTTTAGTTTCTATATCATATATGGGAATTATGCAGCCTCATGTCTTTTAGCCAGCCATAATATATGTGAAATGTGCAATGCCATCCTGTTTAACCAGGCATCATATATTTGAATGATATCTTGCCCATCCTTTTCTTCATTACATTTCCATTTCTCGACAATGTTTGTACATTAAACTACTCTTCCTGTGAATCAGCCATTTGGGTGGGAGATGGAAAAATCTGGAGTGAAAACATGGCCTTCAGAGTAGACATTGCTACCTGTCGAAGCAGATCTCTTGTTGGGTCCCGATAACTCCACAGAGATGGATTCAGAGACAGATGACCAGTCCTATTCCCCCACTAAGGTGTATGCTCTAACTTGGCATGCTTATACTGCTCATATCATGCATACAGTGTCTTGCATTACATAGTTTAGACATCATATACACAATATTCAACACCATGTTCTTAGTTCAGACATCATATCGAATGCCCTCTGTTTAGCATATAAATCATATATGTGAATTAAATGATGCGATCCTAATTACTTAGATAACATGTAGGTGAATTATGTCAGGCGATCCTGTTTAGTTATTCATCATATCTTTGAATTATCTTATGCTATGCTATCCAGTTTAGATAGACATCATATATGTGAAATTATGTCATGCTATCCGTTTTAGTTAAACAATATACATGTCAACTATTTCATGCCCTCTTTTTTCCACACTATCTATTGCATCTGTCTCTCATACAATGTCTGTACATTCAACTATGTTTCCTGTTTATCAGCCATTTGAATTGGAGAGGGTGATGCCAATATCTAGCGGACTAAAAACACGGTCTTCAAATAAAACAGTGCTACCTCTTGGTGGAGATAGCACCCCGGTTGTACATGCACAAGAACCAGCCCTACCACACATAACCCAAACTCTCGCAGATTGTACCCCTACTACGATGGACAGAGAACCAGCTTCACCCAATCTAACCCCAACCCCAGCCGATAGTAACCCCGTTCCTGTTGATACAGCACCATCTCCACCACAGAGCTCCCAAACAAGAGCAGTTAGTAAGGCAGCTCTAGTGCCCAAAGGGCCAGTACTATCACGACGAACCCCAACTCCACCAGTTAGTACGCCTATTCCTGTGGAGGAAGCACAACCAGCTAGTCATAGTTTAGCATCTATCGCATTTGATGTTGTTAAATCGTATGTGCGTATCTTCCCATCTTGGAAATATTATACTGAAGATGAAGGAAAATGCCAGTTGGAGGTGTTTGTCCAGGAGTTATGTGTACGTAATGTTATTCATGGCAATTACTTCGCTTTGTCCCATACATCCTACCTCCATGATGGTTATAATACATCAAATTTTCCCATTTTTCTATATAGAGAAGGACCGATTTGGAAACTCAGGATGAGGTAACCTGTGCTAATACTTCTGCTATCTTCAAGAATGCTAGGTGGCAGTAGCAGAATTACCTGAAGAAAACGTACTTCACCGGCAAAGGAACTCATCAAATTCCCTTACGTTCTCCTGAGACACATTTACTGGACGATGACTGGGAACGCCTTGTTCTGTATTGGTCCCGAACCAAGAATGTGGTAAGGTCTATGAGCTCATTTTCTATTTTTAAGTATTATATTCTTGCGTCTTACTGTACTCTGTTCATGTAGAACAAGTGCCTAAACCTGAAGAACAACTGTTCTAATTTAAGATTCCATTGCTACCATAGGACATAGATATATGTTTGTTTGATGCTTTTATTATGTACTAGTACTTGGCAATAGAAGACTTGGTAGTTTAATCATGTCCACCTTACTAATGAACTGGTTCACCGAAATGAGTTTCATATACTAGTACATGCTAAACTTGTTATGTGTCTGCTTGTTTCTTCTTTTAGAATGCTGACATAATATTGGGGAAGAGTGCCTTATTAAGCAACGATAAAGGAAGTAATGCAGATAAGGTTCAGGATAGTGACACATCCTGTCTTGGTTTAGTGTTGGAGTTACTGGCCACTATCGCTTGCACAAGCTATTCAAACTCATTGTCTGAATCAGTTCGGTTTGTTGAGTCTCAACTACAAGCTGAAAGACATCAATCAGCTGTGCTGCGACAAGAAGCGGAAGGACCGCGGAAGTCCCTAGAGCATTCAGATGCATACTTTCTGGTGCAACAGCAAGCGTTGGAGGATTTTAGCGCCAAACAGGACAAAGCTAATCAGCTTGCTAAGCTTATTGCCAGCATGGTGGATACCCAGGATAACATTTCTTGAGCTCTTCTGAAGTTGTTTCAGTTATGCTCTTGTTTTGCTGCCACGTTTATTTTCACTGGTGGCCAATTTTGACGGCCAGTGTATATGATATGCTGCTTTGTTCCCTATATTTGCACTGGTGGTGAACTTTGACGCCTAGTGGATGTAATATGTGTAATAGCCGTGATAGCCTAGCGTTAGTTGTTTGCTTATTTATTTCCTTGTTGTCTTGTTTATTTGTTTGCTTGTAGTAATTGCAGTTCTTTTTCCGGGGTTAACTAGTGGCTGCAATAACCTATTTTTTAAAACTAGGCCACAATAACCATGGGCTAATATTTATTGTAGTGACACTGGGCCTACTACGGGCCGTAGAAGCAGTGGGCCTTTTACGGGCCGTAGAAACTGTAGGCATTCTATGGGCCGTAGAAACAATGGGCCTTCTATGGGCCGTATCATCAATGGGCCTTATACGGTCTGTATGATCGATTGGCCAAACATGGGCCAATAACAGGCCGCATTATGGCCATAAACGGTCTAGAGTTGGAATCGTCCGTTCATGGGCCAATCGTAACGGGCCATATTTGATGATGCTATGAAAATGGCCCAACATATTAACGGACCACAAACGGGTCGACTGTAACCACGGGCTGAATTTGGCCCACAAGCAGAAAATGACAGTAACGGGCCGTAAGTAAATGAATGCTGGAAATGAGCCCAATAATAAATGGGCTCTGAGAAGGCCGAAAGATAACATGGGCTGGAAACGGTCCAACGGAATAACGGGCCATTAATGGGTATAAAGTGATACACTGTTCATTACGGGCTAGTTTCACCATGGGCCATTAATGGGTGTAAAGTGATACACTGTTCATTACGGGCCAGTTTCACCACGGGTCGTTAATAGGCCAAGAGTTACATAGGGCCTCATATGGGCCGAAAGACATCATGGGCCGTACATGCGCCAGAAGTGAAAACGGGCTGGAATCATATTGGATGGCCCAGATGACGCTACTGGGCCTAATTCGGATAGGGCGTAACGGGCCTTGGGTTAGCGGGCTGTAAATGGGCTATATGCGAACAGACCGTTAACAGGCTTTCCATGGGCCGGCCCGCCAGCTTTTGACCAAGTCAAATGGGCCGGCCTTTTCACGGGAATGGGCCTCTGTTGGGCCGTGCCACGTGTCGACGTATCATAGGCGCCTATCTGACCAACTGACGAACTAACACGTGTTTCGTCCGGCCAATAAGAATTTTACACGTGGAAATTTCCCATTGGTCGGGGCTGTTAACGGGTTATCGGATCCAAAACCCGACCCAATAGCTTAACGACGTTCTCTTACGGTGGATGCCACGTGTCGGTCACCCTTGACGAAAGCACTTCTGTGACGCGCGATTTATCATCATGGAAGTGGACACTTCCGTGATGATAATTTTGGTAATGTCATGGAACACTTCTACGACAGCACAGGTATGACTATCTTGGTACTGTCATAAATTTGTCATGGATGTACATGCATGACAAAAAAAGCGACCTACTGTGACAAACACGTATCATCACAGAAGTGTATTTTTTTTGTAGTGCACGGTCGTCCCAGCATCCGCCTCCACGTCCTCCTCCGCGGTCATAGCCCCGGTCGCTGCGCTCGGGGCGTCGATCGTAGCGACCTTCTCGTATGGCTCTGAGCTCTTGGTAGTCCCTGGTGTTGTGGGTGTTCATGTTGTGGAATACGCAAAACGGTCGGCTGTTCTTGGATGACTCGGGCTGATCTCTGCCCCGTTTGGTGTCAGTCTCCGCTGCGAGAACCACGGCTTCCTTGCGCTTCACGTTCTTGGCCTTGGCTTTCTTCTCCTATGTGCCCGCAGCTGGCAGCTCAAGGAGAGAGAGGCGCCCCTCCTCAGCTCTTGTGCACGTGGTCGCCAGGTTGAACAGCTCCTGAGATATGCATAGCTCCTCGTGGATAGCGAGCTCTTCCTTCATCTTGATGTCACGGACACCGTCGGAGAACGCGGAGATGATGGCCTCATCCGTGACCTTTGGGATCTTGTGGCGGGTGTTGTTGAGGCGTTGGATGTACTTCTGGAGGGTCTCCCCTGGCTGTTGCTTGATGCGGCGGATGGTCGCCCGTGGTCGGCGGGCGGTCGCGAGTGCCCTGGAAGTTGGCGACGAAGCGGTCGCACATCTCGTCCTAGGAGGAGATCGAGCCGTGCTGCAGGTTCAAGAGCCAGGAGCGGGGCCCGTCCTTGAGAGCCATGGGAAACCAGTTTGTCATGACTTTCTTGTCGCCATTGGCTGCTTCAATGCTCAGCTCGTAGAGCTACAAGAACTCCGCGGGGTCGGCAGTGCCGTCATAGCGAGCAGGCAGATCCGGCTTAAACTTGCCTGGCCAGATGGCACTATGCAGCTCGGGGGTGAAGGCGCGGAAGCCGGCTGTAGTTATTGGGGCCCGCTTCGGAGGTGGAGCTTGGTCTTGATGAGGTCTGCGCGGCGCCACCGCGGACGGCGCATGGTCTTGACGAGGCGGTGCGGGGAGCGCGGGTGCAGCTCCTTGCGGACGAGGGATTTCTTGGCAGCTTCTCTCTTCACGCGCGGGCACCGGCCGTGGCGGATCACACCACAGGGCCGTGCGCCTTGGTTCCAAGGCGCCGTCTTTGGGCTGGGGTGGTGGAGGTGCACCCCGAGCCTCGTCGCTCATGGCCGGCTGAGGGTGAGGCAGAGAGACGGACAGCGCCAGGGAGCCCCCTGCGGCTTGGACGAGCTCGGCGACACGGTCGAGCCACTCCTAGTAGAGGTCGTCGACTTGGCGGTAGCGCAGGAGTTCATTCGCGGTGAGGAGTGCGGCCCGCGCCTCCATTGGAGCGTGGCGTGCGTGGGACGAAGAACCGGCCGGGGTCAGTGATGGAGTGGCGGTGCAGCCGTCCTGCCGTACCAAAGGATGCAGCGAAGACGCTTATTGCTCGTTCCACACCGGGTCGGTGGCAGCGTTGGTGGCAGGAGACGGAGAACGACGAGGTGGCCCGCCGATGGGGGCCGTCTGAGCAACGCGGGCAGTGAGGGCATCCCGACGCTCAGCTCAAGCACGGCGAGCGTCCGCCCTGGAGACGATGGAGCGACGGAGCGATGAACTGATGGAAGGGAAGCTACGACGCACCCCTACCTGGTGCTCCAAGTGTCGGATGTGGGTTCCGGCAAACCCTTAAGGTTCGAACACTGGGGTGCGCGCGAAGTCTTTTCCTCCCACCGATCTATGCCCTAGCTTGCTAAGATTTGGTGGACGAACTCGACGAACTCGCAACACAGAAAGACACAAGATTTATACTGGTTCGGGCCACCGTTGTGGTGTAATACCCTACTCCAGTGTGGTGGAGGTGGATTTCCTCTAGGGCTGATGATGAAAAATACAAGGGGAAGAACAGCCTCCCGAGGTTGAGGTGTTCTTGGCTAACTGGTGTGTGTGGGGACGATCTTTAGGCTCTCCCTTTCTCTCTATCTCTCTGTCTCCCTGTCGTCATCGTCCATGGTGGTGGCTAACTCTATTTATAGAGGCCCTGGTCCTCTTCCCAAATATTGAGCGGGAAGGGAGCCAACAACGGCGGGCAAATTTGAAGGGGGATAGCTAGTACAAGCTATCCTGACAAAGGCGATCTCCGCCTGCGAAAGGCTCTGGTGGTGACGCTGTCTTGGGCTTCATGATGACCTCTGTCTTGCCGTCCTTCTGGTCTTGGTCTTGTTGCACCAAAATGGAAACCTTTGCTTGATGCCTCGGTACTCCTCGCCTGTGTAGGCCTCCTTAGCACCAAACAGGAAACAAGGACGCTGTGCGCGCTGGCGCCCGCCTGGTGTCGATCGTCATGGCTCATATCACGAGAGCCTCGTGAGGTTTGCCTCGCCTTGATATCTCCGCTCCTCGTGAGCCTTCCTGACTAGGCCACTCTAGAGGAGGTCTTGTATCATCCGCCTCGCGAGGCTTGGCCCCTCGCGAGGGTCTTGGATGCCTTATTGATGAAGATGGGCCGTACGACCTGCTGGCTTAGCCACGCCGCGGGCCGGAGGCAGGCAAGTATGGGGACCCCTGTTCCCAGAATGCCGACAAATTCTTTTGCCTATATATACTCTTATACCCTAAAAACCATAGGGGAGAGCAACGAAACACCTTTTCCACCGCCGCAACCTTCTGTACCCGTGAGATCCCATCTTGGGGCCTTTTCTGGCGCTCCGCTGGAGGGGGATTCGATCACGGAGGGCTTCTACATCAACACTGCCGGATCTCGGGTTCCGGCAAAACCCTCATCGTTCGAACACTTGGGTGCGCGCGAAGATCTCCCCCTACCGATCTATGTCCTAGCTTCGCTAAGATCTCATGGGCTAACTCGACGAACTCGCAACACAAAGTACACAAGATTTATACTGGTTCGGGCCACAGTTGAGGTGTAATACCCTACTCTAGTGTGGTGGTGGTGGATTGCCTCTTGGGCTAAGGATGAACAGTACAAGGGGACGAACAGCCTCCTTAGGAGAGGTGTTCTTGTGGTTGGTGAACTTGTGGTACTTTGGATCTCTTCCCCCTCTCTAGATGAGTCAATCTCTTTCTATGGTGGTGGCTAGACCTAGTTATAGAGGCCCTGGTCCTCTCCCCAAATATTGAGCGGGAAGGGAGCCAACAATGGCCAATTTGAAAGGGGACAACTAGTACATCTTATCCCGACAAAAGCAGTCTTCGCCTGCAAAAGGCTCTGGAGGTGACGCCGCCTTGGGTTCTGTGGTGACCTCCATCTTGCCGTCATGCTGGTCTTGGTCTCATTGCACCGATATGGAAACCTTTGCTTGACACCTCGGTACTCCACGCCTGTGCTTGCTTCCTTTGAACCAAAGAGGAAACAAGGACACTATGCATGCTGGCGCCCGCCTGGCCTTGGTCGTCATAGCTCATGTCACTAGAACCTAGCGAGGTGTGCCTTGCCTTGAACTCTCCGCCCCTCGTGAGCCAGCCTGGTGAGGCCGCTCCTGAGGAGGTCTTGTGTCGTCCACCTTGCGAGGCATGGCCCCTCGCGAGTGTCTTGAGAGCTTATTGGTGAAGATGGGCCGTACAGGCCCGCTCGCAGAGCCATACCGTGGGCCGCAGGCAGGCAAGTCTGGGGACCCCTGTTCCCAGAATGCCGACAGTAGCCCCCGGGCCCAAGGCACATTCGGGCTTGGTTTGGAGGCGAAGCCGAAGGTCAAGTGCTGAGTGCCGCGGGCCCCCATAGCCCTCGACCTTGGTCGACGCATGGCGGTTGATTGGACATGGGCGTCTCCGCTTCCCCATGCTGCCTCGGCAACTACCTGACTGTCAAAAGGCTGGTGTAGATAGCGTTTGCCTTCACTACTTCGTTTCGCCTTGCTCCAGATCCCCTTTCTTGTGCCCTGCCTCTGAAATATCCAGATCTACTCCCATCCTTTCCCGCATCAGCGACCAATGGCACCCCGGAGGGTCAAGCCCGCCTTGTCACCGACTTGGTACAAGCCAGCTCTCAATGCGCCCAACGTCTTAGAGAAGAACCTCGCCTCCATGTGCTTGCTGACGGCGGGGGAAAGCAACGAGAAGGTGAAGACTGGACTCCGGGCCGGCTCCGACGTGCCGGAGCCCGAGGGAAGCACCTTCTACCCCTTCTTCACAAGTAGCATCGTCGCAGGGCTGGTTCCCCGCTTCTCTGACTTCTTTTACGAGGTCCTTGACCACTACGGGCTGTAGGCGCTGCATCTTCATCCCAACTCTATCCTTCTCTTGGCGATCTTCGCCTATTACTGCGAGGCGTACCTCGGCATGATGCCGTCCATGGCCCTTCTGCGCCACTTCTTCTTCCTCCGTGTCAAGGAGGTTCACACCTTCGGGTGTATCAATTTCATCGTGGCCGGCAAGGCCAACTCGATCTCGAAGACGAGGAAGAAAGCCGAAGGCTTACGGAGCAAGTGGGCCATGATGGACGCCAAGTGTGTCCACCCATGCTTGGCGTTGCTGATAGAGATGCCCCAGTCCGACAAGGGGTGGTCTCGTGCGAAGCTCACTAACGAGCAGGCGACTTTGGTGCTGGAGCAGATGAACGCCGACCTGAAGCTGGGCAACGTGAAGGCAGCGAAGGTTACTGGGGCCATGCTCCTGAGGGAATTCCTGATGCTGCGCGTGGCCCCGCTTCAAGCCCGCACGCTCCCCTTGTGGGAGCTTAGGGACGGAGAGGACAAGGTTCGCTTGAGCCTGAAGGCCTTGTCCAGCTAGGAGCTGGCTGCAGTTCTCCGCCTCCTGGTTGGGGACGACCAGGAGTACCCGCCAAATGTCTTCACTCCCTTGTTCTGCCGCAAGGACGGGGCGCTGGTCGTGGCCTCCAGGCCGACCTTTGATGGGTGCGTACTGGTGCCGCCAACGCCCACCGGGGCCCCTATGGCGCCGAAGCCAGTGGAGCTGTCTTCTGATGAGTCCCACGGGGAGGAAGAGGGGGAGGAGGAAGACTCGGAGGTGACCCCCGAAGGGATGGGGGAGACCTCCCCCTTGAGCAAAGCTGACATCCTCCGTGCCTTTCCCGACGACGACAGGGTCGGCGTCCGCCAGGAAGAGGGGGAGCTGCCCGTCATCCTGACAAGGGACCGGTAGGCGTTGATCTCCCGGGACGCTGCTTCTGCTCCGACGCCATCTGGAGCCGCTTCCGGCCCAGCTGCCGCTCCTGCTTCTGCTTCCAGAGCTGGCACGCCCATGCCTCGGGTTGCGAAGCTTTCCGGCTTCAAGCTCACCAAGCAGAGGGTGGACTGCGCTCCTATGGACAAGTAAGTGCATGAGCTTCATCTTGTTCTTGCTTATACTGCTGCCTCCCGACGTTCGTCCTTGTTTGAGCGTCCACACGTGGGACTGGACCATCTGTAGCGGACGCACCCCCCTCCATGGAGAAGGGAAACGACAGCTCTTGTACCTGTCCAGCCCTGTTGCCCTCGCGAAGCTCGGAGGGGCGTCGTCCGGAGGAGTCAGCCCATAGGCCCCGCGGGCTACGGAAGTGCCGACGTCCGGTTCGGCTGCTGAGGTCCTGGAGGCTTAGGAGCCCTTGGTCTCCCAAGCCCTGATGACGACGTCGCCTCCTCCTTCTGCTGCGCCATTACTCCTAGGTTCTTCTGCCTCCTCTGCTGTCTTGGAGCATGCCCTTTCAGAGATGACTTAGCTGCGGGAAGATCTCCTGGGCACGGATCCGTGCCTGGTAACCGGGCGCCTGGAGCTGGCCTCCAGCTGGCTTCAGTCTGACGTAGCAGTCCGAGGGGCGCTGAGCCAGACCACAACGACCTCCGAGAAGGAGAAGCGGGCCGTCGCTCAAGCTGCGGCTGATTGTGAGGCGGCGCTGAAGGACACCGAAGCCGCCCACGACCGCTGCCGGGCGCTGGAGGTCGAGCTGAAGAGTCTGCGTGATGAGCGCGCCAAAGAAGCTCGCGGCCGCCAGGCGAAGGAGGAGGAGATGAGGGCCCGGGAGGACGCCATCAAGAACCGCGACGTTGATCTGGGGGAGTTGGCGAAGGCGCAGGCCACTGAACGCAGCCGGCTGGAGGAGCTGGAGCGGAAGGTGGAGGCGAAGGGGAATGATCTTGACGCCAAGGCGAAGGTCCTGGCCGAGGACCGCTCGGCCTTCGTGCTTGTGGAGAAGAGGTCTCACGAGGCACTGAAGTCACTCTATGAGAAGGGCTTGGAGAAGCCGTTGGCCACCAATGAGGACGTCCCCGCCCAGTTGCTTCCCTACTTGGTCGAGGCGCTAGAGGAAGTCGTGCGCGGCATCAGCCCCATGGCAGAGGTAGAGGCTCGCGTCCTTTCCTCAGCCGCGCTGACACGCGTCTTCAGCCACCTCCATCTTCGCGATCCTACCGCACGCCTTGACGAGCTGCTGGAGCCCGTGGCTGATGAACACTGCTCAGCCGCCGCCGCATCCGTGAGAGGTCAAGTGGAAGCCCTGCTGGAGAAGTTTGACGCCTTCGCTCCCGCGCCTTTGACCGGTGGTGCAGGTGAAGGCGACGTCATCAAGGAGGGGGGGCACCACTTGCAGGTGCCGGCGGTATCGCGGGATGACTGGCTTGCATCTCCTTTCCTGTTGAAACTCCTGCAGCATGTAGTGTGCCTCGTGGAGGGGTTTAAACTTGTGTTTGGTATTCGGAGAACAATATGTCTTGTAATATTTGCTTTGAGATTTTGTGATTTTCTTCCTATCTGCTTTATATTCTACGTCGGCAGAGCCCGGCCCTGCGCATACCTCAACTGCCGTTGGACCGACCGGAGACTAGGACGGACCCAAGGAGTGAGGGGCTACGTGACCAGTTGGGCTCCTGAGACGCGATGCTCAGGAGTCCCCCTTGACGTGCAAACAGCTTGTGGAAAGGAGATGCAATGGTAGGTCTTGTGTTCTATGTCGGCAGGGCCCGATCCCGCGCATACCTCAATCGCCGTTGGGCCGACCATAGAACAGGACGGACCAAGGAGTGAGGGGCTACGTGGCCAGTTAGGCTCCTGAGTCGCGATGCTCAGGAGTCCCCCTTGACGTTCAAACAACCTTCATACCTTGTCCTCGCCGAGGCTCGGCTCGGGAGGGGCGCGCGACGACCAGGTCCAAGGGACCTGGCGGGGTGGCGTACGCTCGGGCATGACCCGAGCGCAGCCCCCGTGCCCAGCCCCCTCGCGCGGCTCTCCTGAGGGGAGGCGTTGCGATGAGGCCAGAAACCAAGCCCGGAGGCTCCCAGAGGTTGATACGGCCGTGAGGCCACCCTTAGTTGTTTATCACCAGGACGGACCATGGCGCTTCCGCACTTGCACGGGCATAGCCGCTCCTCGGTAGTGTCAACTGCCAACGCGGAGCATGGTGCTTCCACTGGTACGTGGGAGGAGACTCCCTATTGCGGAGAGCCCCCGGGGCATGTACAACCCTGCCCTGACACGTGGCTTGCACGGCAGGGCTAGACGAGGTGTGTGTGGGCACTCGTGAGCTAGCGCGGGACTCACGAGGCCCTACCTCAAGGCGGGTTGCGTCTGGTCTTGATTCTTGTTTGCTGTGGTGGTCCTGCGATATGGTTAGACAACCTGCGCCGAACGAATCTCCCGAGGTTATCGCATGAGAAAGCCAAGCACCAACGGCCCCAGGAGGTGACGTAAACGGGGCTGGCCTGCCAGACAGAGGTCAGCCGTTTGATTTATCGACGTTGCAGGGATGGGCCCGAGCACAGATGTTGTGCCTAACCCTCTCACGCGAAGGGTCCTGAAGAAAGATGACCGGCGCGTGGCTCCCGCGATGGGCGACAATCAAGCAGGTGATAATCTGTAACACCCACGATGCGGCTATATCTCCCATGTGTCGGGGCACGACTTAGAGGCATAAGAACGCAAGAAGAATAAATATTCCATGGCGTTGATGTATTTTCGAGATAAACTTGGAAGAAACTAACATGTGAAATAGAAACCAATGGACCAAAACCACATGTTTTTTGCACCTGCAGATACAACTAAACTTCAGTACATGCCCACCAACTAGTACTATATCTGCATCTCACACGCACAAGCGCGCGCGCACACACACATCACAAGGGAAATAATAAGAATGTACGCTCTCTTTGTAAATAACGAACTTGTGAAGAAATATCACATGACTTTCTTGGTATATATTATTATTTTCACTCTCCTATACATACACATAAATTTTTTCAAACTAAAACAGATCACAAGGTGGGGAAAATATAGGTGAAATTACACACAGAAAAACTCTCTTTTTTGTTGGTCGATAATCTCACACCTGCACATCACGAAAATTGCTGAGATTATAGTGTTGCACACACATCTTTGTGCAGGTCATGTATAGAAAAGATGATTGCTCAATTACATTGCATCGAACATCTAGCATGCCCAAAATACGAACACACAAATTTTACATTTGTTTAGTAGATCAATCATGGATCAATGAAACTCATGTGAACTAAAGTATCATCAAACGAAAAATAGTCAGAAGACAAATCTAAATGTGAACCTCCTGTGAATGTTGCACGTCGAAGCAAAAAATAGACAGAGGCGTGCTGGCCCAAGAACTCAAGAAAATTTGTGTAGCACTGTATCACTACACCTCTTCTTTTCCTTGAAGTAGCACTGTATGAAAACACCGATACTTCCAGCAAACAACGTATGATTGTTTTCTCGTTGCTCCCACTCCCCTTCCCCACTATCCTGTAGAATTCTATCAAATGTGAGGCTGCGGATTTCCTCCTCCTCCTCCTTTTCTCTCTAACTGATCTTTTATGTTTGGTAAATTGCTGCTACCCTTTGGATGTTGGTTCTTGCTTTTGTTGGAATCATGGGTAAGAAAGATAGAAGATAATGGACTGCACTGACTAAATATATGCTAAATGGCTTGATTCTTAATTTATAACATTTTTCTTTTAAAAATAGTCAAATGTATCCCCATATTGGCGCTTTTCAGATATGACATATTCACGTGTCCATATTGCCCCGTACTGATACATGTATCCGTATTGGTGCAATATAGCTTAACTCTCCTAGAGCTCCGGTTCCTTGGAAAATAAAAGAAATATTCTCTCACCACGCGCATAACTATAAATTCCTCTCGAGCCAAGGATTGCCATTGAAGATTTTCTCAATCAATTTCACGGTACAAAAATATCTGCATTTGGTTGTGTACTGTCACATCCTAGCTAGTTCATACATTAGAGTGTTGCATCATGTTTAATTTTCCAGAAACTTGAAATGGGGAGGACAGAACCCCCAGCACCCCCTGGAAACAACTAGGGTTTACTAAAATCATTTTCAATGAACCTGAAATGCCCTTCTAAAAAGTCCACCCTTTTTGTCTTGGGTTAGAACCTCTAACAAAATGGGTTCACAATTTTCTAGGTCATCACAAGATCATTGAATTAAATCATATGTAACTTGCATTTGGGCATTTAAATGCTTGTAAATATTTTAAATGTCCAAATAATCCCAAACTAAAATGTTCCATGTTGGATATGTTCCATACAGTGAGCATGTGCAGTTTGGTGAATCTTGGAAATGCCTAGGTATTTTTAGAAATGCCACAAACTTGCAGAAATAACAGAAAATAGAAAATAAAGGAAAAACCACTTACCTGGCCGCAACCCACCGCCCAGCCCACCTGGCGGCCCAGCACTGTGCTGGCCCGTGCCAGCCAGCTGCTTCTTCCTTGCCAGGCAGGGAGGGAGGTGACGCCGGCGTGCGCGAGCTCGCCACGACGCCACTTGCTTGCCGCTTCAGCTCTGGATGCGCTGGACGATCTCCACGTCGCCTCCCCGAACCCCTGGACACATCCACACGCCCTCTGCCTCTCTCCCTCGCCCTCTCCCGCCATGGCCGACGCACCTGCCACCGCACCGCCGATGTAGTCGCGCTCTTAGTCATCCCCGCGCCGCGCCACCATGTCCAGAAGCTCCGCCGCCCTCCTCTCCTTCAAGCAGGCCGAGCCCCGAGTGCTCGCTTGCCCTGAAGCCGCTGCAATGACCTTGCCCGACTCCGCCACCGCCGGAGATCCCTTCCGCCGTCCCTGCCGCACCAGCTCGTCCCCGACCTCGCCGTCTGCTCCGACATGATCGCCATGAGATCAGCCACCTCTCCATCCTTCCCGTTCTCTCTCTCGAGCACCATAGCGACCGCATGAAGCTTCACCGCTATGCGCCGCCGCCGAGCTCGTCGCCGACGATGCTCCGGCCACCCAACGGCCACACCACCTTGTCCACTACACTCACCGCATTGCCAGGAACCCGTAGAACCACTGCACACCCCTTGCCGTGCCCCCTAGCGACGAGCCCGACCTCACTGGAGCTCCGGCCACCGCTACGCTCGTAGCCGGCGTCGTTTCCGGCGACCCCGAGCCCAACCACCACCATCACTCGACGCGGCTCACTCCCCGCATCACGTAGATGTGCTCCGCCGTCGTTTTGGTCGCCGGAGCACGAAACCCGCATCGCCCCACCGCGTCTGGCCTCACCGGCGGCTAAACACCGGCGAGTTTGACCCCACTGACCTAGTTGACCTCGGGTGGGTCCAGTTTGACCCCCTGGGTCTATGACAAGTGGGGCCCGCCTTGCTAAGTAACCCTGGTTTAGCGCTAACTAAATTTAGTTAGTTTAACTAACTACTGACAGACGGGACTCACTGGTCAATTTGACCTGGACCGGCTCCTTTGACCGCTGAGATCACCATGACGCTCCATCTGTAATGGTTTCATGCATGTCAGAACATTTTAACCTTGCTGTTTAAGTGAAACAAGCTAATGTACTTTATGACTTAATATCATGAGTTTTCATTTGAATCTTTGAATCAAATGGACTCCAAGCAACCTGTTTTCAATGCATTAGCCAAGACACACCATATTGCCATGTTATAGCATGCATCATATTGTTGCATATTGCCATGTGATGATTGTGTTCTGTGGTGTCTTTCGTGGTAGGTTCTACCTCTGAGGATACCTTCGAATATCCGACTGAAGGGTAGTGCCCTACTACTACTCCATCAGGCAAGCAGCCCCATTGATCATATCAATACAATCCCATGTTCTTGCTCCTGCTCTCATTTACTGCATTTAAGACAATAACATTTCAAACTGCTGTGTGTTGCTGTAGTTGAACCCTTTTCCTCTGCATGACCTGTCATTGCCACAGTAACTACATGAAACCCACTAGCATGTGTAAGAGTTGATTGAGCCATGTCTGTGTTTCCTACCTTGCTATGCCTACTATGCTTAGAGTTGTGTCAGTTCTGGTTCATCTGGGTGATGGGCTAGAGTGAAATGAATATGTCGGTAATGCGAGTGATGAGTTGAACACGATTTGGTAAAGGTATAGATGAGAGGCCATGTAGGAGTACATGGTGGGTTGTCTCATTGGAACCGTCCTAAAGCACCGAGATGTGTATGTGTGATTTAAGAACCAACTACTACCATGCATTGGTCCCGAACCAACGAACCAACATCTTAACCACCCAGCTCTCTATCCAGGAGTTGCAACTAGTTTCTGGTGTTTATAGGATATGTGTTGGTGGCTATGCGTAGCGCTGACCCTAGGCGTGCGCTATGATGCGCTACATACACTGTGGTCGGGTATGCCGGGCGCTCGTTTGGTGTCTCGGGACCCTGTACACATTGTTCGGGGCCGTATGTGGAAACCTCGGTCGGACACCCTGCGGATGGAACCTGGATAGGCGATAGACCTGGACTAGAGACTTGAGTGTTTAGGTAGGCTGTGGCCGACACCCTCGTTGGGCTTCCGCTTGAAGGTTGTCTAGTACATGTCGTGTAAACGACGATAAGTGGTGAGAGCGTGTATGAATAAGTACACCCCTGCAGGGTTAACATCATCTATTCGAAGAGCCGCGTCCGCGGTAAAGGACTACTTGGTTGCCTATACAGTTCATAGACAAGTTAATGGTTACTACTAAAAGACTCAAGATAAGTGTGAGTATCGCGGAAGGCCCTCTCGTAGGATGAGGAGGGAGGATCCACGGTGGAGTATTGTGATGGTGATTAGTGGACTCGTGTGCGAAAACTATTTTACAAGCGGTGTCTCGTAGGATAGCTTAGCCGAGAGTCAAAGCTGGCTTGCTGCTATAACACCACTACCTTCTTGAGAGTGAGCATGTATAGTAGGATCTGTTGTAAGACTTGCTGAGTACCTTTGTACTCATGTTGCTTTAATTACTATTTCAGATGACAACACCTCCCCATTCGACGGGTTTTACGTAGATCTCGACGTCGATGAGTGACTTGCCACCCAGGTGGTGATTCTGAGCCATGGAGGGCCCTATGTAGATAGACAGGCTTCGTCAAGCCTTCTTTCGTTCTAGTGTCCGTACTCATACTAGTTTGCTTCCGCATGTGCTTGTATGTTTGTATGACTTGAGTGTCCGGTCATGCGACCCCTACCTGTATGAACATGTTATGTATGGATCTCCGGAGCCCTTAAATAAAGTATTTTGAGTTGTAGAGTTTTGTTGTGATGCCATGTTGTATTTACACATATCGAGCATATTGTGTGTATGATTGAAATGCTTGGTATGTCTGGGATCCGACAATCTAGTTGTTTATCCTTGGCAGCCTCTCTTATGGGGAAATGTAGTCTAGTGCTTCCATGAGCCATAGTAGTCTGCTACAACCCGGTTCACCGGAGTCCTGCTAGCCCAGCACTACTGCTACGGAACACTTGACTGGCCGGCATGTGTTTCACTTCGTTCCTGTGTCTGTCCGTTCAGGGAAATGTCATGCAGTGACATCCGGAGTCCTTCCTAGCCTGCTACAGCCCGGGTTCCCGGAGTCCTGTTAGCCCAGTGCTACAGCCCGGATTCACACGCTACTCACCGGCATGCTCGCTGTTGATTCATGTATGCCTGTCCCCGTAAGTTTGTGCCGCTTTGAGTTCATGACTAGCCATGTCGGCCCTAGTTCTCTATCATATGGATGCTAGCGGCACTATCATATACGTGAGCTAAAAGGCGCAAACGGTCCCGGGCATGGTAAGGCGACACCTATGGGAGTACCGTGCGTGAGGCCGCAAAGGGATATGAGGTGTTACAGGCTAGGTCGGTGTGACTTAGAATCGGGGTCCTGACAGTGTTGTCATCAGAGCCGGACTGCCTGTAGGTTTGTTAAGCCAAACTGGTCGATGTCGAGTCTAGAAATGCTTTAGTTATATGTAGGGGAATTGATAGTGGGAGGGACGTAAGGCTCTTTTAATCCTTTACCTTATGCCCTCTGTTCTGAGTCATTCTCTTCTCATTCTACGTGGGTTAAGGACTAGGCTCTCCTCTCTCTATCGGGTTCACGTGTTACTAATCCATAGTAACTTATAGGATTGTTGGTTACAAACCCAGTTCAGTTTCTACTACTTTAGTATATTGTCAGTTGAACCAGAACCTTGATATGATTTTGTTGAGTGGTTTTGCAAACTGTTGTGAATGTCTCAAATCTTTTTCTGAGCATTTACAGCCGTTATGTTGTCTGATTTCTCCTAGGAAATTCTAATGCCTTGCATTATTTCGTGCTTTCAGATGGCCAACCGCTCCCAGAATCAAGTGGTTCCTCTGACTCGGTGCCTCGATGTACCTGGTCACACGGGCATGCTGGCCCGAGTGATGATCGAGACAAGCTATCGATGGTATCCTGAGTATACCGTCGAGGAGCAGTTTGAGACTTCAATCAGAGCCAATACCTTTGTACAGTCAGGATATACCCTTCTTATCCTGGAGCTACTGAGCCCCTCCATTGCTCTTATGGACTTGGGGTTACCATCGAGATGTCCGTGCAGGACGCAGCTTACTTGATGATGACTATCATACGAGCCAGAACTCCTTGCTTCAGAACACTGATTTCCGCTACATGCCAGCATCACTCCCTGGGGCACAAGGGTACTATCAGGCTATGTACTGTCACTCTACACATGAGGATATACAACTCCGCACCACCGCAAAGATGCTGGAGGACAAGGACCGTGAGAACAGTGCCTTGCGAATGGAGCTTTTCAACTCTCGTTCTGATCACTGGGCCACTCTGACACGGTTTGCACCTGCCGTGCAGGCTAGGTATATGGACATGAGGGACTTGTACCCCGTGCGGTCTGGTCTGCCAGATTGTATGGACTGGCGTCAAGTAGGAGGCATCACCCCTCCCCGTGGACCCTGTCTGCCACCGTTTGTTGGACCAAGGCCACATCCGAGTCCCTATGGACCGCAAGCTCCACAGGACCGACTGTTTCCAGATGATCATGTTCAGCTCCCAGGACATGGTGGTGATCCCTATGAAGATTACTACGGAGACGTCTGAGTTGGTAGTAGCTTCAGTAGTATTGTAATAGTTGTATTCTCCACAGTCCTGTGTGACTCGTGGGATACGACTTGGTGTGTATCACGTTCCGGAGGTGTAGAAAAATAATGTATAGGAGCTTGGAATGCCTCCGATGAGATGTAACGTCTTTCACCGTAGTTGTACTCTAGCCTGGTCTTGTACTAAACTATGTACGGTGTGTATGACCGGTGGTATATATATGGCAGTTTCTATATTACCATGTCGTGCAAATGAACATCTCAGCATTCTGTGTTATCCATTACATTCCGCACTTCCTTGCCAAGATTGTGCCATCCTTGTCTAAACCATTGTCTTGTTTTTCCTAGGATGGTCAAGACCCGCTATCGTGGTTTTGTCACGGCAGATGTCCTAGACAAAGGACTTAGTCGTAGAGCCATCGCGAAAGTTAAATTTTCTCATCCTCTTGCTTATTTGGATCCTAAACTTCTTATGAAGACCCAACAACACGAAGCTCGTCGCACCACCCGGCACAGTGGCCAGGTAGTTACCTCCGCCGGTTTACCGAACAGTCCGGTTCGGAAATGCCATTCAGAGGTCTCTAATTTTCTTGTCAGTGCTTGTCCTAAAGCGGGCTGCTTTCGTCAACCTCTTAATCCGTCTGACTCCGATTACCAAGTTACTTCCCACTCATCTTCTGGCGAGTCATCGGCTACTCAGCTCCCACTGCTCAAAACGGTGCTTGGGTAAGCTATACTTATTGTGATGTTTGCAGTACATTGCCTTAGAACATATGTTGTATTTGATTTTTGTTATTATTCTCAGGGCCAAACCTAGGCCAAGAAAGAAGGCCCGCCTGGACAAAGCGGCCGAAGAAGATGTCGTTCTTGAAGCAGACAAGACGCCCAATGCTAAAGCGGCTATTCCTGAGGATATTCCCAACGATCCACCGCAGCAAGATGATGATCTTATTGCTGAAGAGAGACCTACTGATACCTCAGGTCCTATCCATCAGCCCACAGGCTCCATCCGGATTGAAAGCTCCACCGGTCCAGCAAAACCTACTGACAAGCCAACAGCTCCAGTGCAAACCGGCGGTACCAAGGATGTTGAGGTTGTCATTACTGGCACTGGCCATACTGAGCCAAGCAATCCTGTCGCTTTATCCAAACATTCTGCCAAGGAAGAATTTGCTGCCTTTGGCAAAGGCAAGTGGAACGCTGATCTGATGACTTACGCTGCTCTGAACGCTCAAGATATCCATTCTGGCTATCTGAACCGGCTGTATACCAGCTGTGACTATGAAGCCGGTCTGGTTAATATGATGAAAGATAAATATGAGGTAACTTCCATATGCTCCTTCCTGCTTGTATGCTTCCAATCTTGCTGACTCTCCTAGCCCCCAAGGGCCAGTTTGAAATATTCTTTCAAACCGGGACTTAATAATATAAATCTTGATGCTTTGAAATTTGCTGATGTAGCCCCCACGGGCCGGTTCAACTTAGCATAGTTAAACCGGTACTTTAAGTAATTGAAACTACCGCATCAGAATATATATGATCAAATAGCCATTAGCCCCCAAGTGCCAAGTTGAATACTTGTATTGATCTTGGGACTTTGTAAGCAATTGAAAGATGAAGATCGAATATGCATTAGCCCCCAAGTGCTAAGCGCATAACTTGTTATGTGGTTGGTACTTGAATCCTTCTACCGATTTGTTGAAACATATATCTGTATGCATGCAGGCAGAGCTGAAGACGAAAGAAAACCAAGTCATCGATCTTCAAGAAAACCTGAAAACCCAACAGGCTGAAACCTCCAAAGCAAAAGAGGAATTGGCCAGTGCTTTAAACGCCATGGAACAACTTAAGGAGAACTTCAAGAAGAAACGGGCGGATTGGGCCACTGAAAAGTCCGCTTTGATCAAACGAGCGGAGGATGCCGAGGCTGCACTGAAACCAGTGACAGATGAACTGACCAGCATAAAGCGGCACGTTCATGCCATGACCACTGCTATATTTGGTAAGCCAGCTTGCCTTCTGAATTGGCTCTGGCTTCTTATAGAGTCGCCGGTTTATTAACCCTTTATGGTATTTCAGGGACACGCATTGGTCACTTGGGGTCAGATGTGCGGAAGAAATTGAAAGCCGCATATACATTGGTTGAACAATTGTATACTGGTGCCCAGCGGATCATCTGTACTGCGTCTCATAATAAACCAGCGCCCACTTTGATTCAAGATACCCTGATGAAACTGTCAGTGCTTCCTGCCCGGGTTGAAGAGCTAAAGAAATCTGCTGCTCGAACCGGTGCAATCAATGCCTTAATCCGGGCAAAAGCCTGGGTGCCGGATTTTGATCCTATTGAAGCGGCTCAGGGCTATCCCAGCTTGAAGGAAGACGGGTCAGAATTTGGTGAAGCGGATCTGCGAGCAATAAACCGGGAGGTACGTCCGCTAGCTTGTCAGTTGGCTGAGGAAGCAGACTTGTCTTGTTATCAAGCACAATATGACAGTCAGAACAAGAGAATAGCTGCACCAATCCATGAATCGGAAAATCTGATCCCTCCAATCCGTAAGCATAGTTACGCTCCCGATATTGACCCGTCATTGCTAATCCATGATGAAGCTATTTTTCAAGCATTAATGGGAATCGACTGGACAACTGTGGATTTCCAGCCACTGGGTAGAGAAACGGAAGCTGAACTGGCGCAGGATGACCCACAACCATCAGGCCAGGCTGGTGACCAAGCTTGAACCGGAAGCCGGTTTTAAAACTGCCTCTCCCTTGTGAAAAACAATTATATTATTATGGGCACCATGATGCCTTGTAATAGGCTAGCTGATACCTTTGATGTTGATATGCCTTCGTGCATAACTTGTTCTTCCTGTGGTAATGAACTTTCTAAAACACTTTCTGAAATGAGAAATTTGTCAAGTGACACCGTGGTTGTACCGTCAGGCGGAATATGATGTCTGTATATATGAAATCAAAACATCCAAAAGAAAATTTTAAGTATATGATCAAATTTTTGAGATACATAATACCTTCCATCGTTGAGTGTGAAGTTGGCTTGGCCAATCTTGAAGTGGAGTTTTGCAAACTCACATTGTTGGAGGAGATAACAGCTCCTGTATATATATATATATATATATATATATATATATATATATATATATATATATATATGACGCTGGTTTACCATGTAAACCGTGCCGGGTTATAATAAACACCGTGTTACTCCATAAGAGGATTTTAACAACAAGGATCAAACCGGACAAATAGTCTCCGGATTGACGTGAACTGTGTTCCGTCAATTGATTGGTTAAAAAACTTTGTCAGTTTAAGAAAAACACAATGAAAAGCAAAAACCCCCCTTCAAAGAAAAGTGTGAAGCAAAAGCCAAAAAAGGTTTATTTAAGCTGATCAAGTGGCGTTACCATGGCCAAACACGACCAAGCTCCCATTAGGTGTAACTATGGTTCTAGTCAGCCAGGTCCCCAAATGAAACCGTGGCATTTATGCCGACCAAATGGCATGGTCATGGTTCAGGTTCGACCAAGCCCCCAAGTGATTCTGTGGCCTTAGGCCGATCAAGAGGCATGACTGGTTTAGACATGACCAAGTCCCCAAGTGATCTGATGGCTCTCGCCTATCAAGAGGCATGGTATTGGTTCGGACACGACCAATCCTCCAAGTGATATAACACGATGCTTTTAGCAAAGCGAACTCAAGGGGTAAACCGGAGGCCGCTTTAGAGCAACTCCGTGTAACCTCACATGATGTAAAAGAACAGATACCCGCTTTAGCTGGGGTTCCGATTTATTATATTTAATCATAATATATACATTGTCGTAATATGTACATAAGTATAGCCAATGGCTCAGGTATAGTAAAGCCGAAGATGAGCTATATTCCACGGCCTGTTAGTCTCCTCCTCTGATGTACGTGAGTCTTTATGCTCTCGAATATCGATCAGATAATACGACCCGTTGTGCAGATTGTTGCTGACCACGAAAGGCCCCTCCCAAGGTGGAGATAGCTTATGCATATCAGTCTGATCTTGGATGAGCCGAAGCACCAAATCTCCTTCCTGAAAGGTTCTGGTTCTGACCCGACGACTGTGATAACAATGAAGATCCTGCTGGTAAATCACCGATCGGGCGGCTGCGATGTCACGCTCTTCATCCAACCGGTCCAAAGCATCTTGCCATGCTGTCTCGTTGTCCGCTTCAACATAAGCCGTGACACGAGGTGAATCATGACGGATATCACTGGGGAGAACCGCCTCCGCTCCATAAACCATGAAGAACGGTGTGTATCATGTTGATCTGTTGGGTGTTGTATTGATGCTCCATAACACAGATGGTAATTCTTCTACCCAACAACCCGGCGTTCTCTGCAAAGGAACCATGAGCCGGGGCTTGATGCCTCTCAATATCTCTTGATTAGCTCTTTCTGCTTGACCATTGGATTGTGGATGTGCCACTGATGAAACATTGAGCCGGATGTGCTCCCTTTCGCAGAACTCCTTCATAGCACCTTTGGACAAGTTGGTACCATTATCTGTGATAATACTGTGCGGAAAGCCAAACCGGAAAATCACCTTTTTGATGAACAGAACCGCCGTGGCCGCATCACACTTGCTAACAGGTTCTGCCTCCATTCACTTTGTAAACTTGTCAACCGCCACCAGGAGGTGGTTCTTCTTATCTTTGGACCTTTTGAAAGGCCAACCATATCCAGCCCCCAAGTCGCAAACGGCCAAGTAATTGGAATCTTTCTCAATTCTTGAGCCGGTACATGAGCACTCCTTGAAAACCTTTGGCAACCATCACATCGTCTGACCAGATCCTCTGCATCAACATGAGCAGTTAACCAATAAAAACCATGGCAAAACGCTTTAGCCACCAGAGACTTTGAACCGGCGTGGTGACCACAATCTCCTTCGTGGATCTCACGCAAAATTTCACGGCCTTCTTCCAGAGACACGCAGCGTTGAAAAGCTCCTGATATACTGCAATGATGCAACTCGCCGTTTATGATAGCCATGGACTTGGATCGCCGGATTATCTGCCGGGCTAGAATCTCATCCTCTGGCAACTCACCCCGGTTCTTGTACGCCAGGTAAGGAAGTGTCCAATCTAGAATAACATGAAGAGCCACCACAAATTGACCCTCTGGATTAGGAATAGCCAAATCCTCTTCACCAGGGATCTTGACCGACGGGTTGTGCAGCACATCCAGAAAAACATTGGGTGGGACCGGTTTGCACTGAGAGCCCAGCCGGCTTAAAGCGTTTGTCGCTTCATTTTTCCGCCGGTCCACGTGGTCCACCTGATAGCCTTTGAAATAACCTACGACAGTATCCACCTCATGATGATATGCTGCCATGAGTGGGTCCTTGGAGTCCCAAGTGCCAGACACTTGCTGAGCCACAAGGTCCGAGTCACTGAAGCACTTAACTCGACTTAGATTCATCTTCTTAGCCATCCGGAGACCGTGGAGCAAGGCTTCATACTCAGCTGCATTGTTAGTACAAGGGAACATTAAACGGAGAACATAACAAAACTTATCACCTCGTGGGGAAGTTAATACGACTCCAGCCCCCGAGCCTTCCAACAGCCTGGATCCGTCAAAATGGATGGTCCAATACATATGATCCGGCTTTTCTTCAGGTGCTTGCATTTCCATCCAATCATTGATGAAATCAACAAGTGCTTGAGACTTAATCGCTGTCCGAGGCACATACTTCAAACCATACGGCCCCAGCTCTATGGCCCACTTTGCAATCCGGCCAGTTGCTTCCTGGTTCTGGATGATATCTCCCAAAGGAGCAGAACTGACCATCGTAATTGAGTGCCCTTGGAAATATTGTTTAAGCTTCCGGCTTGCCATAAAAACTCCATACACCAGCTTCTGCCAATGCGGATATCTTTGCTTGGACTCAATGAGCACCTCGCTGATATAATAGACCGGAAGTTGAACCGGATGCTCCTTACCTGCCTCCTTTTGCTCCACCACAATAGCTACGCTGACCGCCCGAACATTAGCAGCAACATATAGCAGTAACGGCTCCTTGTCAACGGGAGCGGCGAGCACAGGCGGATTGGCCAATTGCCGCTTTAAGTCCTCAAATGTTTCATCAGCAGCAGAACTCCAGACAAACTGATCCGTCTTTTTCAACATCTGATACAAAGGGATTGCCTTCTCACCCAGGCGACTGATAAACCGGCTTAGCGCAGCAATCCGGCCTGCCAGGCGCTGAACATCGTTGATACACTTCGGTTTAGCCAGGGAGGTGATAGCCGTGATCTTCTCCGGATTAGCCTCAATTCCCCTGTTGGACACTAGAAAACCCAATAGCTTTCCCGCCAGTACACCAAAGACACACTTGTCAGGATTAAGCATCATCTTGTATGTTCTCAGGTTATCAAAGGTTTCCTTCAAATCATCAATCAGAGTCTCCTTCTCCCTGGATTTAACCACGATATCATCCACGTAAGCATGTACATTACGGCCAATCTGCTTGTGAAGACAATTTTGTACACACTGTTGGTAAGTTGCCTGGGCACTCTTGAGCCCGAAGGGCATAGACACATAGCAGAAGGCTCCAAAGGGAGTTATAAATGTTGTCTTCTCCTGGTCCTTAACTGCCATTTTGATCTGATGATAGCCAGAATACGCATCTAAAAAACTTAAACGCTCACAACCCGCCATAGCATCAATAATTTGATCAATATGGGGGAGGGCAAAAGGATCTGCTGGACAAGCTTTATTAAGATCTGTGTAATCCACACACATGCGCCAGGTGCCGTTTTTCTTGAGGACCAGCACCGGATTGGCAAGCCACTCGGGGTGAAAAACTTCAACAATAAAACCAGCTGCTAAGAGCCTGGCTACCTCTTCTCCAATCGCCTTGCGTCTTTCTTCGTTCAACCGGTGGAGGAACTGTTTCACCGTTTTATATTTAGGATCCACATTAAGTGTGTGCTCAGCGAGTTGCCTCGGTACACCTGGCATGTCGGAGGGCTTCCATGAAAAAATGTCCCGATTCTCACGGATGAACTCGGTGAGCGCGCTTTCCTATTTCGGATCCAAGTTGGCACTGATGCTGAACTGCTTGGACGAATCGCCAGGTACGAAGTCAACAAGCTTAGTTTCTACTGCCGATTTGAACTTCAGGGCCGGATCATTCTCCGTAGTTGGCTTTTTCAACGGAGTCATGTCTGCCGAATCAACATTGTCCTTATAGTACTTCAACTCCTCGGTGGCACAAACCGACTCTGCATAAGCCGCATCTCCTTCCTCGCATTCCAAAGCGATTTTGCGGCTTCCGTGAACCGTTATTGTCCCCTTGTGACCCGGCATCTTGAGCTGCAAATACACATAACAGGGCCGAGCCATAAACTTGGCGTATGCCGGTCGCCCAAATAGGGCATGATATGGACTTTGGATTTTCACCACTTCAAACGTCAATGTCTCCGACCTGGAATCATGATCATCCCCAAAGGCCACTTCCAGAGCTATCTTACCAACGGGATATGCTGATCTGCCAGGCACTACACCATGGAATACTGTATTAGACGGTTTGAGATTCTTATCTGTTAGTCCCATACGACAGAAGGTCTCATAGTACATGATGTTAATGCTTCTCCCTCCATCCATGAGCACCTTGGTGAACTTATAACCTCCCACCTGAGGTGCCACCACCAGGGCCAGCTGACTCAGATTATCGACCTGGGGTGGGTGATCCTCTCTGCTCCATATGATTGGCTGTTCAGACCAACGTAGATAACGGGGTATGGCCGGTTCAACAGTGTTGACTGCCCGCCTCTGAACCTTCCGGTCTCTCTTGTCCAAGCTAGTAGTAAAGACATGGTACTGCCCACTACTCAACTGCTTTGGGTTGCTCTGGTAACCTGACTATTGCTGCTGTTGGTTGTAACCACCCTGGTTGTTCTAACTATTTTGACCATTATGTCCGCCCGGATTACCATTAAATCCTGAACCGGAACTTCCTCCACCATAACCTGGCCCGGACCCTGAGCCACCGCCAGATTCGTGATCATACCGGAAATTATTAGAATTCTTGCACTCCTGCATAATAAAGCAATCCTTCCAAAGGTGGTTTGCTGGCTCCTCCTTCATCCCATGTCTTGGATAGGGCTGGCTTAGCAGATAGTTTAGGCGGTTTGGGTTAGGGTTGGGTGCTCCATTACGATTTTTCGGCCTACCCTTGCGTCGCTGCCCATTGTCCTGTGCATTGGTATTAGCCACAAAGTCCATGTTACCATCCTCTTTACGCTTGCCTCCTCCGCCATTGCCTACCCAGTGATGCTGCTGACCTTTGGAGCTGCTGTTCTTCTTCCCTTTCCCTGTCTTGTCATCATCAGATTCGGGATCCTTGGTACTATCAGAATCAGCATATTTCACCAAAGCGGCCATGAGGGTCCCCATGTCGGTGCAATGCCGCTTCATCCGTCCCAATTTCATCTTCAGGGGACCAAACCGGCAGTTGCCTTCTAGGGTTAATACTGCGGTGTCAGCGTTGATGCGGTCTGAGGAGTGCAACACTTGTGAAACCCGGCGCACCCAATGAGTCATTGATTCTCCTTCCTCCTGGACACATGACGCTAAGTCTACTAACGACATAGGCTGTTTATAGGTATCCTGGAAATTGCTGATAAACCAGGCTCATAATTGGGCCCATGAACTGATAGAATTAGGTGGCCAGCTTTTTAACCAAGTACGGGCCGTTCCTTCAAGCATCATGGTGAAGTATTTCCCACGCACCGTGTCATCCACATCAAGCATTTCCATGGCCATCTCATAGCTCTCCACCCATGTCTCTGGAGGTTGATCTGCCGTGTAATTTGGTATCTTGTGCGGGCCTTTGAAATCCTTGGGCAGGCGCACGTTGCGTAAAGTGGGGATAAGGCAAGGCACCCCCAAAGAACTAGAAGTAACACCAGGTTCGATCGAGATGGTTGGATGAACCGGCGTGAGCTGCCGAGCCTGATGCTGTGCGGCTAACTCGGCCTCCCTGCGCGCTCGGGCCCGGTTCACCACTTCCTGAGCATCATCAGCACCACCCGTCGGGTTGTTGCCACGGGGTGCTCCACGTCGTTCATTACTCGACACTGCTGGTTCATCCATATGTCTGCTATAGCTCCGGCTTGCACGGGGGGTCGAGTGGATCCAGTCGCGGCTTTACGAGTACGCTTCCTGTTGGGCCAAAGCTGTCCTCAGAAGTTCCTTGACCCGTCGCGTCTCTACTGCCTGCGGCGAGTCACCTTCAATTGGAATGGCCTCCAGCCGTGCAGCAGCGGCAACAAGATTGTCCATTGGGTTGGATTAGTGACCCAGAGGTGTTAAAGCATCCTGAGGTATAACGATGTTTTGACGAGGCGGGTCCATCTGACGAGGCTGAACCGGTGCACCAGTCCCAGGGGCTTCTGCCCGGTTCCCCTCCAGCGGATTGCCGGCTCTTGGTCCTGGAGTGTTGAAAAGGTCTCTGGCCTCGAAAACTGGAGGTAAGCGCGATCGGTGCTTCCTCCTCATGACTTCATGCGACGCGCTCTGGTCCAACATAAGCCTGTAGGCCTGTGCGTCTAAAGCGGCCCGCTCTGCGGCCATCCTGGTGTCCTCAGCCGCCAGATCCGCCTTGGCCTGGGTGATCTGCTCCTTTATCTTTGCAATCTCCGTGTTGTGAACGTCCTGATCTGGCGGATTAACTTCCGCCATAAGCACAACCAACGCATCAAATAGTTCTGATAGAACCTGAGCCGGCGGGCGCACAGGGCCTCCTGCCTCGGCAGCCGTCGCCACTGCTGAACCGGAGATCGTTGCCACGGCTGTCGAGGAATGAAGCGCTGCTTGTGCTCCGGTCATGAATATTCCAACCCGGTTGGGCAGATCAGAGGGGTCCGGAATACTATCGCCATCGGAACAGCTCCCAATCCGGCCATCTTGTAGCTAATAAAGAGATTCGGTTTCTCCGGTCGAAGATTCGTCACCGGAACAAATGACAGTCGCCCCGCAAAATTCCGATCCGTCCTCATAACTTCCTCCATGGATGACTCCCACGAAGGCACGCTTCATGGCCGGTTTAACCCGGGCGGATTGCGCATGCTGAGCTGTCTCGACGAGGTCGGTGCAGATGTCCGGCTCAGGGCCTCGTCCACCAATCTTGCCAATGAAAATGTGAATGCTACCAAAGGGGACCCGGTACCCGTACTCAATTGAGCTGGCCTCTGGTCCCCAGCCTATGTCGTCGATGTAGAGCTTGCCGCGACGACTCTTAGTCATCCGGCCTACAGCGTAGCCCTCGAGTCCTTCAAAGCGGCTCTCCAAGAACCGGAAACCATCGTGCGATAGCCCCACGGTGGGCGCCAACTGTCATGGTTTTGTCATGGCAGATGTCCTAGAGAAAGGACTTAGTCGTAGAGCCATCGCGACGGGTTATCTTGAAAGGGTTAAACCGGACACAAGGATGCAAGAGAGTTTATACTAGTTTGGCCCCTTCAATGAAGGTAAAAGCCTACGTCTAGTTGTGATGGAATTGATGGGGTTTCGATGACTAGGGAGCAAACAAGCTTCGCCTATGTCTCGAGTTGTTGTCTGTCCTCTGAACCGCTGCCGGGTCGTCCCCTTATATACATGGGTGACGACCGTCGATTCACAGATTCCCAATACCGGCTCATAGATGTGTCCGGTTTGGTCTCTAATTATTCCTAACTTACAATACAAGTTAGATACCAACGCCGATTTACAACTATAGGCCTTAAACCGACCATGGGCCTTGAGCTCTCATCTGCCTTCTTGGACTTTAACATAATTAACTACTGATGAAGTTAACCCGGCCCAGATAGGCCGGTTCAGCACCCGCAACAACCCTGCTGCCCCGGAGCAGGGTGAAGCCAGTGGAGCTAGGGATGAGAATCTGCCTCAACTGCCTTCTCTGGCCGAAGTTATGCTGGAGGCAGAAAGAAACAAGCGTGAGACTAACCGCTTGCTGGAGCGGATTGAGCAGAATAATGCACGTCATCAGAGGAACGACTTGGTGTCAATCAATGAATTTCTCAAGTTGTACCCACCGAAGTTTAATCATTACGTCGAGCCCCTCGATGCAGATGATTGGCTTCGCAGCATCATCCATAAGCTACGTTCTGCCAACGTAGCCGAAGCTGATAAGGTTACTTACGCTGCCTATCACCTCAAAGGCCCTGCTAGCCTTTGGTGGGACAACTTTGAGGGTATGGCCCGGCTGGCCAAATCACTACTTGGGCTGAATTCAGTGAGGCTTTCCGTGAGCATCACATTCCGGAGGGTCTCATGGATCGTAAGTGGGAAGAATTCTGCAATTTCACCCAAGGCAGACTGACCGTGAATGCATACAGCCGTGAGTTTGGAAATCTGGCATGTTATGCTCCTGAAGAGGTATCCACCGACGCCAAGAAGCAGGCAAGGTTCCGCAAGGGACTTAGCCCCGAGCTTCGCCGTGATCTCAGTCTGCATGAGTGCACCTCCTTTTAGAAGCTGGTGAATAAGGCCATCAGTGCTGAGACAGATTAGACTGACTATGATGCTTCATGTAAGCACTCCCGTGACTTTGGTTCTTCATCGGGCTCTGGATCTCAGAAGCGCCGGGTGCGGATTCCAAACAAAGCTCTGCCACCCAGGTTCACTCCGAGGCCATCCTGTGAGGCACCTCGCGCCAACCAGTAGTTCGCACCTCCTAAGACCTATGGTGGCCGTGCTGCTAATGCTGCTCCATGCCCCAATGTTGTGACATGCTTCAAGTGCGGAGAGCCGGGTCACTACAGTCGAGAGTGTCCCCAGAACAACAACCCCAACCAGTCTGGAAAGTCCGTTGGCCGTGGTAAGCCAGCGGGAAAGGTACTTTATGCCAAGCCAGCCACCAGTACACGTGGCCATGTCAACTATGTCTCAGCTGAGGATACTCATGATGATCCCAACATGATCCTTGGTACGCTCCTTGTTAACTTCCATCCGACATCTGTTCTTTTCGATACTGGAGCATCTCACTCATTTATTTCTGAGAGCTATGCTCGAGTGCATAAGACGACATTCTGTGACATGCCCACCACCATGGAAATTCAAAGCCCTGGCTCTAGATGGAAAACTTCTAGAGTAAGCCATGGGACTGAAATTCTTGCCGATAGACTTGTCTTCCTTGCATCACTAATAGCTCTCAAGTCCTCAGACATAAACATCATCTTGGGTATGGACTGGATGTCAGCCCATTATGCTAAGATTGATTGCTCTACTTGAACTGTTCAACTTACTCATCCATCGGGCAAGACAGTCAATGTTTCGACCCGAGTGTCTGAGCGTCAGCTCTACTACCTAAATGCCAACCCTCTTCCAGACCTTGAAGATATTCCGGTAGTCCGTGACTTTCTGGATGTCTTTCCAGGAGAACTGCTAGGTGTTCCACCTGACAGGGATGTCGAGTTCGTGATAGATGTTGTTCCAGGAACCGTCCCGATCTCTAGAAGACCCTATAAGATGGCACCCGTAGAACTAGCCGAGCTTAAGAAACAACTCGATGAGTCCTTGAAAAAGGGTTTCATCCGTCCTAGTTCTTCTCCATGGGCTTGCCCCGTCCTCTTCGTCAAGAAGAAGGATGGAACGAATCGGATGGTTGTAGATTACCGACCTGTCAACTTGGTCACTATCAAGAACAAGTATCCGCTCCCCAAGATCAACGATCCGTATGATCAGCTCGCTGGATCCTCAGTCTTTTCCAAAATGGATTTGAGGTTGGTCTACCATCAAATCAAAATCAAAAATGGGGACATTCCCAGAACGGCCTTTGTTACTCGTTATGGCCAATACGAGTACACCGTCACGTCCTTCGGTTTAACCACTGCCCCAGCCACCTTCTCTCGGTTAATGAACTCGATCTTCATGGAGTATTTGGATAAATTCGTCGTGGTATACCTTGACGATATACTCATCTACTCCAAGAATGAGGAAGAACATGCCGAACATCTAAGGCTGGTATTGACGAAACTTCGAGAGCATCGCCTTTATGCCAAATTCTCCAAATGTGAATTTTGGTTGCCATAAGTGACCTACCTAGGCCATGTAATCTCTGGTAAGGGTGTTGCCGTCAATCCCGAGCGAGTTCAAGCTGTCCCTGATTGGACTCCACTGAGACAGTCAAGCAAGTTCGGAGTTTCCTTGGCTTAGCGAGCTATTGTCGCCGCTTTGTCGAGAATTTCTCCAAGGTTGCTAAACCTCTAACTGAACTCCTCAAGAAAGATAAAAAGTTCGAGTGGACCCCACACTACGAGTTCATCTTTCAAGAACTGAAAAGACACCTGGCATCTGCTCCCGTACTGGTACCACCAGATTTCTCCAAGGACTTTATTATCTATAGCGACGCCTCGCGACAAGGACTAGGTTTCATACTCATGCAAGATCATCAGGTAATTGCCTATGCTTCACGGTAATTACACCCACACGAGGAAAACTATCCCACACATGATCTAGAGCTTGCGGCTGTAGTCCATGCACTCAAAACATGGCGACATTACCTCTCGGTAATCATTGCGAGATTTACACCGATCACCAAAGCCTGAAATACATCTTCACCCAACCGGATTTGAATCTCAGGCAAAGACGTTGGGTTGAGTTGATCTCAGATTATGACTTAGGGATAACTTACAACCCGCGAAAAGCCAATGTTATGGCTGATGCACTAAGTCGTAAACCCTATTGTAACAATCTGATGTTACAACAAGGTTAACCACTTATCCATGAGGAATTTCTGAAGCTTAATCTTCACATTGTTCCTAGAGGATTCCTATCCACCCTGGTGGCGAAACCTACCCTTACGGATCAGATCATCAAAGCACAGAAGGTAGATTCGGGAATCTCCCATATTAAGAGAAACATTAAGAAAGGAGTCACGAATTATTTCTCCATTGATGATCAAGGTGTCGTATTCTTTGGAAACCGCTTAGTGGTTCCCAAGGCACGAAAACTGAGGCGGCTGATCCTTAAGGAAGCTCATGAATCCCCTCTCACCATTCATCCCAGTAGTACTAAAATGTATCAAGACCTACGCCAAAGGTTTTGGTGGACTAGGATGAAGAGAAAAATTGCTCAATACATTGCTAGTTGCGACGTCCGTCATCGTGTTAAAGTAGAGCATCAACGGCCTGCTAGCACCCTTCAACCTTTGGCTATTCCTGAATGGAAATGGGATAAAATCGGTATGCATTTCATTACCGGGTTTCCCAGGACCAAGAGAGGGAATAATGCTATCTTCGTCGTTGTCGATTGTATTTCCAAAGTAGCCCACTTCCTACCTGTTCGTGAGAGTATAACCACTAGCCAGCTAGCTGACTTGTACATCTCCCAAATAGTGTCTCTTCATGGTGTTCCATTGGAGATTAACTCAGACCGTGGAAGTCTATTCACCTCTTGATTTTGGGCAAGTTTCCAAAATGCTATGGGAACTCGTCTCTCCTTTAGCACCGCCTTCCACCCCCAATCAAGTGGTCAAGTAGAACGAGTCAATCAAATTCTGGAGGATATGCTCCGAGCTTCGGTCATCTCTTTCGGTTTGGATTAGGAGAAATGCCTTCCATTCGCTGAGTTCGCTTATAACAATAGTTATCAAGCTAGCTTGGGAAAAGCTCCATTCGAAGTTCTCTATGGACGAAAATGCCGAACGCCTCTTAATTTGTCAGAAACCGGGGAAAGACAATCTTTGGTCCGGATATGATTAAGGAAGTAGAAGAGCATGCTCGCATTATTCGTGAGAAATTGAAAATAGCCCAATCTTGTCAAAAGAGTCAATATGACCGCAAACATAAGCTCATGACTTATGCAGTCGGTGAGAAGGCTTACCTTCGGGTTACTCCTTTGAAGGGAACCCATCGTTTTGGTATCAAAGGCAAATTGGCTCCTCATTACATTGGAACCTTTCGCATTCTTGCCAAATGAGGAGATGTTGCCTACCAATTGGAACTACCTCCGCATCGTTCCAGAGTTCATGATGTCTTCCACGTTTCTCAACTCATGCATTGCTTTGCGGATCCTATCCGTGGAGTGGACCATGAAACGCTTGATCTCCAAGATAATCTCACATATCAGGAATACCCCGTTCGCATACTTGACCAAGCCGAGCATACCACTCGACGCCATAATGTCAAGTTTCTCAAGGTTCAATGGTCACACCATTCCGAGAAAGAAGCCACATGGGAAGGGAGGATCGTCTTCGACTTGAGTACCCCACCTTCTTTCCGCCGGACCCTAAATCTCGGGACGAGATTCTTTGGAGTGGGGGTGAGTTGTCACATCCTAGCTAGTTCATGCATTAGAGTGTTGCATCATGTTTACTTTTCCAAAAACTTGAAATGGGGATGACAGAACCCCCAGCACCCCCCTGGAAACAACTAGGTCTTTACTAAAATCTTTTTCAATGAACCTGAAATGCCCTTCTAAAAAGTCGTCATCACAAGATCATTGAATTATATCATATGTAACTTGCATTTGGGAATTTAAATGCTAGTAAATATTTTAAATGTCCAAATAATCCCAAACTAAAATGTTCCATGTTGGATATGTTCCATACAGTGAGCATGCGCAGTTTGGTGAATCTTGGAAATGCCTAGGTATTTGTAGAAATGCCACAAACTTGCAGAAATAACAGAAAAAAGAAAATAAAGGAAAAACCACTTACCTGGCCGCAACCCACCGCCCAGCCCACCTGGCGGCCCAGCACTATGCTGGCCCATGCCAGCTAGCTGCTTCTTCCCCGCCAGGCGGGCCGGGAGCTGACGCCGGCGTGCGCGGGCTCGCCACGGCGCCACCTGCTTGCCACTTTGCCTCTGGACGCGCTGGACGATCTGCACGTCGCCTCCCCGAACCCCTGGACACATCCACACGCCCCCTACCTCTCTCCCTCTCCCTCTCCCGCCATGGTCGATGCACCTGCCTCCGCACCGCCGACTTCGCCGCCCACTCCGTCGTCCCCGCGCCGCGCCACCGTGTCTAGAAGCTCCGCTGCCTTCTCTCCTTCGAGCAGGCCGAGCCCCGAGCGGTCGCTTGCCCCGAAGACGCTGCAACGACCTCGCCAGACTCCGCCACCACCGGAGATCCCTTCCGCCGTCCCCGCCGCACCAGCTCGTCCCTGACCTCGCCGTCTGCTCCGACGTGATCGCCGTGAGCTCAGCCACCTCTCCATCCTTCCCGTTCTCTCTCTTGAGCACCACAGAGACCGCACGAAGCTTCACCGCAACACGCCGCAGCCGAGCTCGTCGCCGACGACGCTCCGGCCACCCAACAGACACACCACCTTGTCCACTACACTCACCGCATCGCCAGGAACCCGTAGCACCACCGCACACCCCTTGCCGTGCCCCCTAGCGGCAAGCCCGAGCTCACCCGAGCTCCGGCCACCGCCACACTCGTCGCCGGCGTCGTTTCCGGTGACCCCGAGCCCAAGCACCACCACCACTCGACGCGGCTCACTCCCCGCATCACGTAGATGTGCTCCGCCGTCGTTTTGGTCGCCGGAGCACGAAAGCCACATCGCCCCACCGCGTTTGGCCTCGCCGGCGGCTAAACGTCGGCGAGTTTGACGCCACTAACCCAGTTTAACCTCGGGTGGGTCCAGTTTGACCCCCTGGGTCTATGATAAGTGGGGCCCACCCTGCTAATTAACCCAGGATTAGCGCTAACTAAATTTAGTTAGTTTAACTAACTACTGACAGACGGGACCCACTGGTCAGTTTGACCTAGACCGGCTCCGTTGATCGCTAACGTCACCATGACGCACTGCTGACGCAATAAGTATTTTCTGGATTTACTTTTATACAGGAAATTCCAAAAAATACTACAAACTTCAAAAATTCATAGAAATTAATCTGTAAATCCAAATGCAAAGATTTATATATGAAAAATAATCAGAAAAATCCAATCTTTCCATCTGTAATGGTTTCATGCATGTCAGAACACTTTAACCTTGCTGTTTAAGTGAAACAAGATAATGCACTTTATGAATTAATATCATGAGTTTTCATTTGAATCTTTGAATCAAATGGACTCAAACCAACCTGTTTACAATGCATTAGCCAAGACACACGATATTGCCATGTCATAGCATGCATCATATTGTTGCATATTGCCATGTGATGATTGTGTTATGTGGTGTCTTTCTTGGTAGGTTCTGCCTCCGAGGATACCTTCTAATATCCGACTGAAGGGCAGTACCCTACTACTACTCCATCAGGCAAGCAGTCCCATTGATCATATCGATACAATCCCATGTTCTCGCTCCTGCTCTCATTTACTGCATTTAAGACAATAACGTTTCAAATTGCTGTGTGTTGCGGTAGTTGAACCCTTTTCCTCTGCATGACCTGTCATTGCCATAGTAACTAGATGAAACCCACTAGCATGTGTCAGGTCTGGTTCATCCGGGTGATGGGCTAGAGTGAAATGAATTCGTCGGTAATGCGAGTGATGTGTTGAACACGATTTGGTAAAGGTATCAATGACAGGCCATGTAGGAGTACATGGTGGGTTGTTTCATTGGAACCGTCCTTAAGCACCGAGATCTGTATGTGTGATTTAAGAACCAGCTACTACCATGCATTGGGCCCAAAACCAATGGACCCTCTCGGCTTATTAACCACCCTAGCTCTCTGTCCAGGAGTTGCAACTAGTTTCTGGTGTTTATAGGATATGTGTTGGCGGCCGTGCTTAGCGCTGACCCTAGGGGTGGGCTATGATGCGGTAGATACACTATGGCCGGGTATGCTGGGTGCCTGTTTGGTGTCTCGGGACTCCCTGCGGACTCCCTGCGGAAACCTCGACCGGACTCCCTGCGGATGGAGCCTGGATAGGCGACAGACCTGGACTAAAGACTTGAGTGTTTAGGTAGGCCATGGCCGACACCCTCGTTGGGCTTCCGCTTGAAGGTTGCCGAGTACATGTCGTGTAAACGACAATAAGTGGTGAAAGTGTGTATGAAGAAGTACACCCCTACAGGGTTAACATCATCTATTCGAATAGCCGCGTACGCGGTAAAGGAATACTTGGTTGCCTATACAGTTCATAGACAAGTTAATGGTTACTACTAAAAGACTCAAGATAAGTGTGAGTACCGTGGATGGCCCTCTCGTAGGATGACGAGGGTGGATCCACGGTGGAGTATTGTGATAGTGATTAGTGGACTCATGTGCGAAAACTATTTTACAAGTGGTGTCTCGTAGGATAGCTTAGGCAAGAGTCAAAGCTGGCTTGCTGCTATAACTCCACTAGCTTCTTGAGAATGAGCATGTATAGTAGGATCTGTTGTAAGACTTGTTGAGTACCTTTGTACTCATGTTGCTTTAATTATTGTTTGGTATGTGTGGGATCCGACAATCTAGTTGTTTATCCATGGCAGCCTCTCTTATGGGGAAATGTAGTCTAGTGCTTCCATGAGCCATAGTAGTGCGCTACAGCCCGGTTCACCAGAGTCCTACTAGCCCAGCACTACTGCTCCAGAACACTTAACTGGATGGCATGTGTTTCACTTTGTTCCTGTGTCTGTCCCTTCGGGGAAATGTCACGCGGTGACATCCGAAGTCCTGCCTAGCCTGCTACAGCCTGGGTTCCTGGAGTCCTGTTAGCCCAGTGCTACAGCCCGGATTCACACGCTGTTGACCGACATGCTCGATGTTGATTCATGTATGCCTATCCCCATAAGTTTGTATCGCTTTGAGTTCGTGACGAGCCATGTCGGCCCGGGTTCTCTGTCATATGGGTGCTAGCGGCACTATCATATACGTGAGCCAAAAGGCGCAAACGGTCCTCGGCCATGGTAAGGCGACACCCGTGGGAGTACCGTGCATGAGGCCGCAAAGGGATATGAGGTGTTACATGCTAGGTCAGTGTGACTAAGAATCGGGGTCCTGACATGTACATTCAAAAGACATGGCCTTTGTGCAAGATTTGGTTTGTCCACACATGTAAAAAAAGGAAGAAATGAGGATCACTTACAGACTTCCTGCTTCTGAAGAAATGCAGTCAGAGGAGAGAACAGTCATCTGACATGGTACGCATGTGATGGCCTATTGACGAAGGAGGGGGTGGACTACTGCGACGCTCTGGCAGTAGTCGAGCATCCATGCAGTTGGGCAAACGCACCCCAGGTGATTAGTTGTGGAAGGGGCAAAGTGTTAGACAACAGCGGCTGCTAGAGGTAGTTGGTTAGTGGTGGGCGGGGGGCCCTGGCAGCCGTGTTTGCTGGGAGCATCGCCGACGGCAGCCGGTGCAGGATGTGGCGGTGGCGGTGGCGGATGGAGGATCTCGGACATGGCGCTTGGTGAGGCGAGGCACGGATCTCATGGTGTGGGGGCTGGCGCTGCGGCGGGGATAAAGTGCGATGGGGCAATGGCAGCGGTGGCGCAGGGCTGTCGCGACGGTTAGATCCGATGGTGGCGACGGATTGACCCAGGATGGAGGTGGCTTGGCAGTTGAAGCAGGGGGGAGGCGGCCGCCGCGGTTGAATCCTAGTGGAGGGCGGCGGCAGCGCGGGATCCTGGTTGACGGCAACGCGCGTCATCGACCCCAGTGCCGGCGGAGGTGGGTTGGTGGTCTGGGGCACCTCCACGCTCGGAAGTTGCGGGAGGGCAGCGAGTGGGTGGAGGTGGGAGGTGGGGGTGCCGGCGGCCGGACGGTTGGTGGCCGTGGGCCCAGCGGTGGCGCATTGGGTGGTCGGGGCGGCGGCGCGAGCCAGGGTGGGAGGCGCGAGATGCAGTTGGGAGATCGAGGGAGGTGGGGTGAGGGAATCGTGGGAGGAGGTGGATGAATTTTTTCCCCTTTACCGGTCGGGGTGGGTTGCTCGGGATCTCAGGAGAATCTCCGTCGCGCCCTTATAGGGGTCGACCGTGATCCGAATAACTATTCTAATCCTAGGATCAGATAGTGATTCTCTCTCTCTCTCTCTATATATATATATATATACACATAAACACTATTCTGATCACGGGATCAGAATAATATTCTGATCACAACCTGACCTGCCCCGCTAGTAGTACGTTGAACTTCCCTATGAACTAGGTTGAACTTCCGCCAACATTGCCCAAATGGGGCTTGCGATATACCGTTGGAAACTATGGACACCAATATCATGACCCAACTTAAATTTTTGGCAAAATATAAGCAGTTTAAGAGCAGTTTTGAAAACCGTTTTTTCTTCGCACAAAAAACGTGAATCGTATTATCAATCGCATTTCTAAACCGTTTATTGGAATGAGGCATATAATATGGCGTTGGAAAGCTGCTGCAAAACCTCTCCTTCCACATGTTGAAAGTTTTCTCTAAATCCCTATGGCTAAAGATTAATTTGAAAAAACGTAAAATTTTGTAAACCAAACAACTGAGTTCGTTTTTTTGATGTCATTTCTAAACGGCTAATCCAATGGAGGCACATGATATGGCGTTGGAAAGCTTATGAAAATGCGCTACTTTTTCATCTTGAAAGTTTTTTTGTAATTTTGAATGGTTTAAGAGTAATTTAGAAAATGGTCCAAGTCCTACCGAGTTCGTATTTTCGAGCTAATTTTTTAACCATGCGTCCGAATGCAGCAAATGATATGGCGTTGGAATGCTTGAACAAATGCGAAACTTTTTGTATGTATTGTTTCTCCCAATTCTTTACAGTTTTAAGTCAGTTTCGAAAATGGAAAAAAATGTATTTTTGCCGTAATTTCTACAAACTTTATCGGAATGGGGCAAATAATATACCGCTGAAAAGCTACGGAAAATGTGAAACTTTTTCATGTTGATGGTTTTCTCTAATTCCTAGCCGTTTTCAAGTAATTTTGAAAATGGCGGGATCATGCGTTCTCCCTTTATCGCGAAACAGATTCTTCGAAAATGCACCGCGTGAAGAACCTGAACTTCTCGACGCGTGTACCTGAACTTCACTCTGTTTTTCACATGATTTTTTTGCTCGTAGGTCTCCATCCACTGCTCGTAACTCTCCATCCATTCACCAGAATTGAGCAGGTGATATACTGATGGAAAGCTGCTGTAAGCACGCAAGTTTTCCATGTTGATCATATTTTCATACTCGCGACAATTTTAAAAGTTTTTCATCTAAAATTCATTTAGCGTAGTAGTTGAACTTCCTGCTGTTTTCACGTTGAACTTCTGTGACGTATTTTTGTTTGTAATTTTCTCATCCATTCGTTAGTGTTACACAAATAATATTTCCTTTTGTACAAACGTCTCTCACAAGAATTTTTTTAACTTTCTCCGACCGAGGAATTGAACTTACACAAATGATATTCCTATTGTTTTGAGGAAAAATAAAAATGGCGAGATCATGATTTATGCGTTCATCGTGAACGAAAATGCACTATGTGAAGTAGTTGAACTTCTGGGGCATGTTTGTTTGAACTTCACTCTGTTTTGACGTGCTTCTTTTTGACGTGTTGTTTTTTGCACTGCCTGAAGTAGTTGAAATTCTGGGGCCTGTCTGTTTGAACTTCACTTTGTTTCACTTTATTGTATTTTTATTATATGAAATACACACCATGTAGTACGTGAACTTCCGAGCGTTATCACTCTGAACTTCTCTCTGGTTTGAGAGAATTATTATAAAACACAAAAAACAACATATATTTTTTTGTATTTTCGATATCTAAATACATGGTGAAGCACTCTCACAAGAATTTTTTAAACATTTCCTCGCCGAGCACTTGAACTTCTAGCAATAATTTTTTTCGTATATGAGTTGTTTTTAAAAGTGCAAAAAATAGCTTGTGTTTTTTATTTTTTTAACAGGTAAATCCTATGTTTTAATAAACTCCAAACTTCTCTGTTATTTCAATTTGAACTTCACCTTTTCATATTTTGAGTAAAGAATTGTATTAGATTTTTATACGGAAAAAATCGAACATGGAAATACAAGGTGAACTTCTCTCACAAGAATATTTGAACTTCCCCGGACAGAGCACTTCAACTTTTTCAACAAACCTTTTAAGCTTTTTGTTTTCGATTTCTTTATATTCCTATCTGAAACACATTTTCATGTATTAGTTCAACTTCCCGTTGTTTTCGTCTTGAACTTCCGTCACGTATTTTGTTCAACTCTCACACAAGAATTTTTTAAATTTTTAGGCCGAGCACTTGAACTTCTAGCAACAAAACGTTTAGTCTTTGCTTTTCCATTTTTTGTTTCATACAAAATGCACACCGTGTAGTACGTGAAATTCTGGCAGTTATCAATCTGAACTTCTCTCGGTTACGTGAAAATATCTGATTGTTTATAGGCATCAAATCTCTCTAACTTTAGTGTTTGAACTTCTTTTGTGTATTTCTAGAAATGTGAAGATTGGAATTTTGTTCGAAACATCGAACTTCTTTGTTATTTTCAAATTGAACTTATTGGTTTTATTTTTTAATAACTTTAAAAAACCAATTTTTAAAATAAATATCAAACTGCTCCGCTTTTTCCAATTGAACTTCTTGGTTTTATTCTCTAGTAATGAGAAAACCTGTGTTTTTTACATACATTTGAAGTACTCCATTTTTTTAAAATTGAACTTCTTGGTTTGGATCTTAGTATTGGGGGAAAATAGCAGAAATGGCATTGTTTTTTTGTTTTGTTTTTTGAGCTTCTAAATCTAAGTTTTTAATATACTTTGAACTTCTGCATTATTTTAATTTGAACTTCACATTTTTTTGTTGAGTAAAGAATTGTGTTTGATTTTAAAATAAACATCGAATTTGAATTTTTTTTCAGTTCTTGAACTTCATGGTTGATTCTTTAATAACAACGAATATTTTTAGTTTTTTATGGTAAAGTGTTAGATTTTTTCATAAACATAAAATTACTTCGTTATTTCAATTTTAAACTTCTGGTGTTTTGAAAAACAGAAAATTTTCTTTTTTAAATCATGTTTTTCGGTTTTCCTTTATTTTATTTTGAACTTCCGCATTTTATTCTTCAGTAACAAGAAAAAAATCTGAGTTCTTTATAAACTTTGGACTTCTCTGTTATTCTAATTTAAACTTCACATTTTTATTTCGAATAAAGAGTTTCTATTTATTTTAATAAATTTTCGAACTTCTCTGTTTTTTTAAATTTGAACTTCCTAATTTTATTTCTAAAATAATACAGTTTTTAATAAGCATCAAGTATTTTTTAACTGAACTTCATACTTTTATTTTCAGGAATGAGAAAAACAATGCACGCATGCATTTTGCACGAGCACACAACCACACAAACAAATACACACTTTTTTGAGTGGGAAGAGGAATGAGAAGTGATCAAGTTCCTGTCCGTCAAATCTCAACCTTTGAAATTTTCTTCAGCTTCGCGGTTGTGCTACAAGAACAGAAAGGCGACAATGTGCAAATATCCACAAGAAGAAATGGTTGCAGCGTCTCTCTCTCAACGGAATGCCTCCCAGATAAAATTCCTCGATGGTCCAAACACTGATGCATCTGAAGTTCATGAGAGAGCAGAGGAGCAGTGTTCGCTGCATCTTGTTACAGCCACACATATGGGTAGAAGGTGGACCTGCACGACCGGCACATGGAGTTCAACGACGGTGTGGCTGCTGGAAGGTGCGCTGGAGAGGGACTACCGATGTTGGGCAGTCGGGCATTGCACCTGTAGGTAGCCTCATCAACCGGCGCGCGGGACAGCGAGCAGAGGAAGCAAGGGGAGACAGGGGGCGAGCGGAGAGTAGCGTGGGCTGTTGAGGAACATAACAGCCGACACCGGGGCGCGTGGGGGAGCCCCTGCATCCATCTTGGATCTGCCTAGTGTCCATGGATCCAGGCTTGTGGAGGAACGAGGCACCCTCGATCCAGTATGCGGAGGCGGGATCCGACGACTGCTGGAGGCGGGAGCTCGTAGACGAGCGCCGATGAGAAGAGGTGGCGTAGGGGCTAGGCCGCTGGCGATGGAGCTCTTGACTGGGGGCGGCGGCTCTGGTGGCCGGCAGCACTTGGGGGTGGGGGGAGGGGGGTGGTGGGCCGCGGCTCTGGTGTGTCAGGACCCCGATTCTAAGTCACACCGATCTAGCCTGTAAAACCTCATATTACTTAGCGGCCTCACGCACGGTATTCCCACGGGTGTCGCCTTACCATGGCCCGGGACCGTTTGCGCCTTTTGGCTCACGTATATGATAGTGTCGCTAGCATCCATATGACAGAGAACCCGGGCCGACATGACTAGTCGTGAACCCAAAGTGGCACTAACTTACGGGGACAGGCGTACATGAATCAACATCGAGCATGTAGGTCAGCAACGTGTGAATCCGGGCTGTAGCACTGGGCTAATAGGACTCCGGGAACCCAGGCTGTAGCAGGCTAGGCAGGACTCCGGATATCACCGCGTGACATTTCCCCAAAGGGACAGACACAGGAACGAAGTGAATCACATGCCGGCCAGTCAAGTGTTCCAGAGTAGTAGTGCTGGGCTAGTAGGACTCCGGTGAACCGGGCTGTAGCGGACTACTATGGCTCATGGAAGCACAAGACTACATTTCCCCATAAGAGAGGCTACCAAGGATAAACAACTAGGTTGTCGGATCCCACACATACCAAGCATTTCAATCATACACACAATATGCTCAATATGTGCAATACAACATGGCATCAGAACAAGACTCTACGACTCAGAGTATTATTCATTAGGCTCCGAAGAGCCAGATAAAACAAACATGGGTCTCATGACCCAACATTCAGAGTATACAAGTCAAAGCACATGCGGAAGCTTAATATGTCTGAGTACAGACTTCTACAAAAGAAAAAGGCTGAGAAGCCTGACTATCTACCAGATCCTGCCGAGGGCACAAGATCGTAGCTGAGGTAAGAAGCTAAACGTCGAAGTCCACGCGGGACTACTAGCAAGACTTAAGTCTCTGTGCAAAACAGAAAATAAGCAAACGTGAGTACAAATGTACCTAGCAAGACTTACATCAGAAGTATCTACATATGCATCGGTATCAACAAAGGGGTGGTGGGGTTTAACTGCAGCAGGCCAACTTTGACTCAGTGGCTAAACGGAACTACGACTGCAAGCAACTCTTTTGAGGTGGCGCACACGAGTCCACATATTCACCATATCAATACACCACTATGGATCCGCTCCCGTCTCCCTACGAGAACGCCATCCATAGCACTCACGCTTATCTTGCGCATTTTAGAGTATCCACTTTCACTTGTCTATGAACTATGCAAGGGGTCCAAGTTTCCATATCCGAGGAATTCGGCTATTTGAATAGATAATGATAACCCTGTAGGGGTGTACTTCTTCACACACGCTCTCGCCACTTATCGCCCTGTACACGTCATGTACGTCGGCAACCTTCAAGCGGAAGCCGGGCGAGGGAGTTGGCCACGACCTGACTAACCAACAAGTCTCTAATCCATGTTTATCGCCTATTCGGGTTCCATCTGCAAGGATATCCAGCCGGGGTGTCGCCCACGGCCCCAAACGATGTGTGCAGGGTTCCACTTGGTACACTGTGCCACTGTGCCTAGTCTGTCCCAAGCCCACCTGTACCGGGTGCCACTTGGTAGACTACTAACACTACCTACAAACACCAGAAACTAGTTGCAACTCCTGGACAGAGATCGAGTTGATTAATAAGTCGAGAGGGGCACTTAAGCATTCCAATGCGTGGTAGTAGCTGTTCATGGATCACAAACACAGAACTCAGTTCCTAAGGACGGCTGCAATGAAACAACCCACCATGTACTCCTACATGGCCTCTCACCGCTACCTTTACCAAATCGTGTTCACACACTTAGCTCTCAACAGTAGGACATGTTCACCACATTCCAATTCATCCCCGATGAATCAGACCTGACTCAACTCTAAGCAGTAGCAGGCATGACAAACAAACATGAATGTGTAGGCACATCAGGGATCAAACAACTCCTACTCATGCTAGTGGGTTTCATCTATTTACTGTGGCAATGACAGGTCATGCAGAGGAAAGGGGTTCAGCTACCGCAGCATGTAACCATTCTAACGTTGTTGTCCTAATGCACTAAAAGAGAGCAGGAGCGAGAGAGTAGGATTGTATCAGAATGAACAAGGGGGTTTTGCTTGCCTGTCACTTCTGAAGATAGTATAGTTCTTCATCAGTGTCATCGATCTCATCGTCGGAACCACGTTTACTGAGGGGGAACAAATACCGGCAACTGAGAAAGAACTCAATCAACACATGACGATATGCAAAAATATGATGCATGCTATGACATGGCAATATGAATGTGTTTTGGGCTAATGCAAGCTAGAACATATTGAAATGAGTCCATTTGAACCAAAGATTCAAATGCAAACCCATTTTATGAAGTCATATTAGTGTATTAACTTGTTTCACCTAAATAGAAAGGTTAAAATGTTCTAACATGCATGAAACTAGTTGGAGTTATAGATAATTTTCTATGATTTTTAGAAGTTTTGGGCATTTTCTGGAATTTCCTGAATAAACTTAAATCCAAAAAATGTTTTATAGCGTCAGCATGACGACTGCATGACGTCAGCAGGTCAACAACGCCAGTCCAGGTCAAACCTGACGGCTGGGACCCACACATCAGTGTCTCAGGGCTGCTTTGGGTGGATGATAGGTGGGCCCGGTCAACGCTGACTAGGCCATGGTCAGAGCTGACACGTGGGGTCCACGGCATTAGCACTAATCTAACAGAAAAATTAGACTAACCTAATTAGGCTCAGGGGCCCACATGGTAGTGGCTCAAGGGGGTGTTTAGAGTGGTCATTAGCAGCTAATGAGACTGCCACGGCAGCATCGCCGGAGCTCAACGCCGATGACCTGGGAACGCGGCGGTGATGATCGGGACGGCGGCTCTAGCGACCAAATCGATGGCCGAGCCCATCTACGAGGAGCTGGGGCTCGTGCGCATCCAACGGTGGCAGGGGAGGGCGCGAGGTGGCTGGAGTTGACGACGGCGAGCAGTTGGGCGGCGACCGGAGATGGGGCGTCAGCGGAAACGACGCTACAGCGAACGGCAGGAGCAGTGGGTGGGGGTTTTGGGCTTTTGGCATCGCGCTGAGCACGTTGGTATGCTCATACGCGACGTGCGTGAGCTCTAGCCAGGGCGGCGACATGGCCGGCGGCGACGGGTTCTCAGGAACGAAAGAGGCGACGGCTACGCGGCGAAATCGAGCTCGGGGAGAGAGAGGGGAGGCGTATGAGCTCACAGTGGAGAGGAAGAGGTGGTCAGCGAGCTCGGAGGCGACCGGAGTTCAACAAATCGGGCGACGGCGACCGGCGGGTCCGAGATAGAAGACGAGCTCGAAGGCATATCTTCAAGGCGTCCGGGCTCGTGGGACTGGGCGTAGAGGTGCGCCGCAGCGAGGCGGTGCTCGTGGGCTAGCTGGCTTGGCGTGGGGAGGTCGGTGGCCACGGCGAACGGTGACGATGGTGAAGGCTCCGTTCGGTGGTGCTGTGGCAGAGAGCAGAGGATGGGGAGGGGGCCAGGGAGAGAGTGAGGGGGTCGAGAGGGAGTGCGTGGCATCGCGGAGGGAGTCCAGGGCGACGAGGGGGCAGCCAGGCAGGCAGCTGCTGGTGTGGCACGCCGCGGCGCCGTGGCTCTCTTCTCCTCTGCCTTCTGGCAGGAGGAAGAAGACGCCCCTGCCCTCGGTGGGCCGGCCAGGTGGCTGGGCTGCTAGGTGGGCTGGGCCTGCAGGTAACACAGGTAGTCTCTCTCTCTCTCTCTCTCTCTCTTATTTCTGTTTTTTTCTATTTTCTACTGTTGTTTTTGATTTAGTAAAAATACTAAACCACTTGGTAAAATCCTGAAAATAATTTTAGGCACCTTTGAAATATTTCCCAACAGCCCTCGAGTACTTTCAGGATTATTTGGACAATTAAAAAGATTTATAAGATTTAAATGTCCAAATTCAAATACTTATGGATTAATTCAAAAATCCAATGTGTCCTAGAAAAATGTGCACCATTTTTGGCAGAGGTTCTAGACCAATCCAAAGATGATGAACATTTTTGGGAAGGCAGTTTGGGTTCATTGAAAATATTTTTATTTGAACCTAGTTGAATTCTTTCTGATGCTAGGGTTTGGTCAATCCCCATTTCAACTTAAATAGAATTTAAACATGATGCAACAAGATGCAAAACACCAGGCAGTACCATAAGCTAGGGATGTGACATGGTGGCCCATTGGCATTGGGGTCTGTTGGTCGGCGGCAAGAGAGGCGACGGGGTCAGGGTCGGGGGCGGAGGTGGTGCGCTGGGGCCGAGGGGCCGGTGGTGGGAGCCGCGCCGGAGTTGGGGGCGGCGGCGCGAGGTGGTCGGGAGATCCAGGAAGAGAGCGATGCGGTACGGGAGGAGGTGGGGGTGGGAATGGGCCGGTCGGGTGTTTTGCTTTCTGCGTTTTCCGGAGTTCGGGAGGCCCGACAGAGCCCTATATAGGACTGATCGTGATCCAAATAACTATTTTGATCCCGGGATCATAATAGTGCCACTCTATATATATGTAGACACACACACACAAATATATATATATATATATGCATGATACAAGTATATGACACTCTCCACAATGAGTAGCCTAAGTATAGCCTATATAAATAAAACACCCACATATAGTTGTAGTAGGTTTTTTTCACTTTATATGCACTAAAATGCAAGGTAAGTGCAAAGAATGACTTACACATAGCATACGAGACCCGAAAATGGGCGGGAAAAATCAAACCAAGGGTATATTTGCGATTGTTTACCATGATTTTTTTCTGAGGCGAAATGATGTAGTAACTGGTGATTTGGAGTTTCTACTTTTGGAAACTGTGATCCTTCTTGTGAGATGCTCCGTTATAAATGGTGTGAGCACGATAACTTTTGCCAAACTTTACCAAATTTTTTCCATGCGATCATAAGAGCACGCCACAGTGACACAATGATTTTTGTTATTTTCCGGACTCTATATGCATTTCCTGAAATTAAAATACCAACAAGGCCTACGCCTCTGGCCGCACCCTGCAGTTGAACTGTTTGAAGTTTTTCCCCATTTCACAGACAATGAATGAAAACTCGCAAAGCAACACACAACAATGAACTCATGTTTTCCTAACAAAATTATGATGTTAGTTAATGTAAATGTTTTCAAATAGCACACAGTTCACTCACGAAAGATGTGCGTACACTAAATCGTGGCCGATCCCCCCCCCCCCCCCCCCCCCGCCCCCCTGCCATGCGTTTGATCTGAGTTGTGCGTTCTGATTGGCCAGACCCAAACCCCACGGATCATACGTCTGCACCATTGGATGCTCCTTGATCGAATGTCGATCCTCATCCCTTTCGACAGAACATCCAGTTCCGGTTCATGTAAATATTTTCAAATAGCACACGGTTCACTCACGAAGCCATGTGCCTACCAAACCTTGGCTGATGCCCCCCTTGCTGCGCGCGTGATCTGAATTGTGTGTTCTGATTGGCCAAAACCCAAACCCCACGGATCGTACGTCTGCACCATTGGATGCTCCCAGATCGAACGACAATACTCATCCCTTTCGACACTAAATGTAGTCCAGCTAGGATTTGATTTGTATGCCAAAATGCACGGTAAATGCCAAAAAAATGTCTTAAATATAGCACATGAGACCTGAAATGCGCCAGCAAATCAAACCGGTGGTATAATGATGATTGCTTAACGTGGGAAAAATTTAGAGGCAAAACAATGAACTCACATCTTCATTTCAAATGAATTTTTCTATCTGTGCACATGAGCACTTAGAGGCAACCATTTGCATAGGCCTTTCCGCGTGGTGACTAGGGATATTTTTCAACCTTTTAATCTAGGCCGCCAACACCCCCCCCCCCGACAGCCGGCCCGCGTTTCACTCGAGTAGTCCACCCAATCTCCATTGCCAGCCCCCCCAGATCCATAGCAGAACCCTCTCCGGCGCTAGCATGCTCACCCCGGCCGTGTACCCGCTCTTCGGCGTCAAGCCTACCTCCACTACCATTCCCAACATGCGATTGCCCGCGCCTCATTGTCTTTGTTTGCTTGCCAGCCACCCTTGAGCTTATCAATCCTGTAACCCTCGACTCTCCTGTGGTCCAGTCAGGATTGCATTAAGAAACATGTTAGTTACTGCTCTCCATCGCGGTGAGGCATATTTCCTCACAATCGCTCCTCCTTTTCGTTTCGTATGTTCCCGAATTGGCTATAAAATAACGGAGAGAGTATATATGTTCATTATCTACCTTCCTAACTAGTACATATAAGTTGTATTTGTTCCAATAAGTTACTGCCAATTTACAGATCGCGGGCGCCCAAGTCACACAAACTTAACGAATTAGCCGTACATTTTCTAAATTATTGCATGACATGTTTAGACAGCTTCATACCAAGTTGGTAGTTTTATGCTTATCCTCCTTTCCCGAGTTTCGCATGTGTTCTCTGTAGATGCCGAGTAGCAACGACATCACTCATGCTTCAGGCGATGTATGTTCATCTGATTCTGACAACCCTAGGTCTTCAGCAGATTGTGAGGGATCAAGTAACCTTGAACGGGATAGAGCTGCAGCAATTACCCTTCCGGTCAGGACATGGAGGAGCGCTCCAAGGAAGCCCACACACCAGCCTAAAGGTGTATATGAAGTAACCAAGATCGATTTAAAGTCTTGGGCTCCAACTAAACCAAATAAAGCATGCGCAAGGTTCAGGAGTGTGTGTGGATTTGTTGGCAGGGCAAGGCTCAGCATTAATCTGCCGGGGTTTCTGAAGGCTGACACAGAAACACGGCAAAGGATAGTCTGGGAGATCATGGATCACTTCAATGTTCCAGAGCAGTGGAGAATGCAGGTGGAACACGCTGCACTGAAGAAGGTTAGGGATGCAGGTGAAACTAGAAGGGAGGTAGTAATAGTACTCTAATAGCTAACCTTGTTGTGATGACTATTTATGACATGGCACGGACCTGGACGGAGGAACTAGTCTGCATCGTGCATATAAGTTTTGTCTGAAGTCAATGTACCTCTACTTTGACAAAACTTATAGAAAAATGTATCAGCATTCACAATGTCAAATCAATATTTGTATACTCATTATGAAATGTAGTTTCATAAAAGATATATTTGGTATTGTAGATATTGATATTTTTAGTATAAATTTGGTCAAAAACTTTGCAAACTTTGACTTCACACAAATCTTACGCGGAGTAAAAAGGACCAGTGGGTGTATCATGCATGCAGAGTAGGCAAAAACTTTCTCATTTATAGCCATCCGAAGTCTCAAAGGGCGCGACCACGCGAGGGAGGCGAAGGTCGTGGGAGGCGCGACGGTTGATGGTTGACGGCATGGCATGCGAACACGCAGAAGCTATACCGTCAGGCCTACGATATGGGTCTAGTAGACGTGACATCTAGTGGGTCCCGCATAGTACTAGAGAATTCTTTGGGGGCATGCAGCCATTTATCCACCGGGCAAGCTAGTCACCCCATGTTGTTTGCACGCCCTACTCATCCCTGTCTTCTATACCTTACAACAGTTCGCTCCCAGTCGTCCCATCCTTTCACATTACACCAGTTCAGCTTCTCCTAACCCGCCACCAAAACCCATCGCCTCCCAAATCTCCATGATCACCGCTGAGTACCAGGTTAGAACCATCATCGGCGATGAGTTCATCGTCATCTACACCCGTAAATCCGCGACGGTGGAAGCATGCCTTGCTCGCTTCCAACAAATGTTCCAAAGTTCAAAGGATGAGTAGGTCGCTGGGCTAGATGTTGCGTACACCATAGTCCTGGAAAGCAAGAAGCTTCTAACAGAGGCAGAGAAGAAGAAGCCTGTCATGATCTATGTTTGCGTACAAAACGTGTGCTTGGTCTACCACATATGCCATGCCAATGTTAGGTGTCAGGATTTTGAGTTCTTCCTCAAGGACAAAAGAGTGAAATTTGTTATTGTAGACTTTACGAACGATAGGAAAGTCCTTGGTCAGATAGGCCTCGTTGTAGGCCAGCCCTTCGATCTCTAGAAGGCAAGCCTAGTGTCCTCCTCTCAGCCTTCAATGCTGACCCTAGCGGAAGCCATGGTTGATCCTTTGTATGCTCAATTGAAGAAACCTCACCAGGAGTTTCATCGTGCAAGGGAGTCGAAGAATAGTAGATGAAGATCACATCCTGTATGCAGCAATGGATGCCTACCTTTGTTTAAATATCTAGAAGGGTTGGATGAAGAAGTAGAGCCCAGTGTTCGATTCAAGCAAAGAAGTGTCGGCGAAGAGGAAGAGAAAGAGGGACGAGGACATGGACATGGACTCGCACTCCGAGTAAGGTGGCAGTGATGTCTCTCATGCTGGTTCTACTGTAGTGTCAAGCACACTAGTTGCTTAGTTTTATTTCAGGGGTGTGTTGTGCTAAGCCCCCAGCATAACTATGTTTATGTTCTTTCTCGTTATTTAAACTCTTTAGTACGTACAGTAGTACTAGTATGTCTTACTACTTTTATTCTTTGTAAGTGCATCTAGTGCCAACCCTAGTTGGTTTTGGAGTATTGATGACAAACTTGGTTGAGGGACTAATGTGTTTGCGAGAATTGCAGGATAACATAGGTAGTAGTCCCTTATTGATTTGGTTTACCTACTAGAGATGACCACTATAAATGCATGAAGACATTGAAGACAATGGTGGTTCGTTAAGACATTCATGCTGAATATAATGACATGTGGAGACATTCACTTGAAGACTATGGAGTGTGAAGACATAGTTGTTTTGTAGTTTCCTTTTCTTCTTTATTGAGTAATTGGAACCACCACACTGTTAAGTGGGGTCCAAGTGAACAAAGTCAGAGTGACTGATGTGATGCTCAACCAAAATCCTATGTCTTCGAGCGAAGACAATGAGAGAAAATCTTATCCAAAGTTGGATGAGTCAGCTTTTCTTGTAGCCCAAGTCAAGTTGTCGCGTGTATTTGAAATCCGCCCGTTGGACACGTGTCAGTACCTTAGTGACCCAGGGTCATTTCGAACTACCGGTGCAACAGACCCTGGGTCCCTTGCCTAGACTGTGCACATGCATAAGAACGGAATTGAAGCATCAGCTGGAGTCAAAGATATATTGAAGGACCAAGAGATTTGAAGAACCAACATGCAGCTCAGAGAGATCAAGATCAAGCTAGAGGAGTAGAATATCGGCAAGAGAAGGGCCTCCCTTGCCGGACAGAGGAGCCCGGCAAGGGGGCAAGGCCACCACCAGAACCAACCAAGGTATCCCGGTAGGGCCTGCCGGGGCTCGTAGAGGCAAAATCACCCCACCAACCACTCAAGCGTGACCCATGTTGTCAATCAGTGCGGTGTCAAGCTACATGGTGATTAAGTGACAGCCATTCGCCATGTGGCGGCCATTTCTATAGAAGGCACATGCAGATGACACCCATCCTATGACTTGTCAATCAAACAAGCGCATTGCTAGTGAGATAGCCCGGGAAGCCTTGTCGGGCAACCAGTGATGTGACACTAAGCGGTGCATTTAATGCACCCTGTCAGCCCACAGAGTTTGGCATGATAGCACTATTTGCTATCATATCAGTGGATAATGACCATTTTGCTAGTGTGGTGACCCCTTAATCTATAAAAGGAGGCCCATGGCACCCTTAGGATGGGTTGGTAAGTTGAGGAACCTGCACCCCGTACGTGCGTAGTCGCCGCTGCCATATGGCGACCCTTGCTGAGCAAGTGTACTGTGTTGCATTATCCACATTCCACCATCAATCCACCAAAGCAAGAGTAGGGTTTTATGCCTCACGGTGGCCCGAACCTGGGTAAATTGCATGTGTGCTATCTGCCATGCTGCCGCACGCTGGTCTGCTCTTTGTGCAATGCGACGTCCCCCTGCCAAACCAGCAAGGGACCTCCTGGTCCCATAGGTGGTCGTCGATATCTCGCGACATCTTTGGCGCGCCAGGTAGGGGGCTCACTTGCGCGAACCTGAAAGTGTCTGCAGCGCGTCATCCTCATCACCATCTTCGTCTTTGACGACGCCCTCTACCATGGCGCCTAAGAAGAAGAAGAAGTCCGGGCCTTCGGCCAATCCGTCCACCTCGAAGGCTCCACCGCCCGCAGCCTCAGGCGCTTCGGAGGATGCAAAGGCGAGCGAAGACGTGAACGCTGCTAGGGGTGTGGTTGTACAAAGTGGTGCCATCGCCACTCCCCCTATGGCCAACACAGGGGCTGGAGATGTTGGAGGAGAACAACATCAACAACACCTCAGCGGCCACGCTCTGCAAAGTGTGGGCGAGGGGTCGCTCCGTCTGCGCCCTTTCCCCCCACAGATGGGACAGCCGCAACAACGGCGTTCGGTCCGCGGTGAGCCATTGTCCCCCGGCCGACCCCACCGTGGGAGAAACTGCGGCCCATGTGTCTCCTCTCGGATGAGTCAACCAAATTGCTGCGCTTGGTGGAGCTACTGACCCACGAGCACCACCGCCGCACGACTCCGCTGCCCAGGTGGTCGCCCCACAACTACGTGGACGCGGCACCACCACCGTCAATACCGCTGGCACCATCAGGAGCCAGGGAACGGTGTGACCAACGTCATCGACATCCATGCCAAGCACCGCCACAGAGACTATGGCGCGAGCTTAGCTGCTGTTAAGGTTTCCACCCAAGGCTGAGCAGATGGATGAATGGCATGCCACCATCTAGAGCCTGCTCGGTTTTGCTGAAGCTACGTGCTCACGACAGGCCGGCCCGCCACAGCCTCCCCAAACAACGGCAACCGCCCGTACTGCTGATCGAATGGAGGGGGCCGTCCCCTCGGTGCAGTCCCCACCGCGTCAGCTAATGCAGACGCAGCTGAATCAACATGCCGACAATGTCTCGATGGCCTATTCCAACCCTCGAGCGCGCCTAGGACAACGTCAAGCCCCGGAGACTAGGCAATGGGGGGATGCGCGTGTCGACATAAATCGACGCTGCGACGACCTCCGCCAGACCGACTACTGAACGGCCTCGGCGTCGACAAACCTGTGCTCGGTGTTGGTGGGTTCCTACCTTTTGAGGTTGGCTGCCCTTCCTTTACACGAGAGTTGCGGCAAGTCCATTGGTCGTCCGTTCGCATGTTCAAGCCAGAGATACCTGAGAAGTACGACGGAAGGCTGAACCCGGCAGAGTTCTTGAGCATCTACACCATCGCTGTTCAAGCTGCCAGGGGAAGAGATGAGAAGGTGTTCACCAACTACTTCCCATTGGCCCTCAAGTCCAACGCAAGGTCTTGGCTAATGCACCTGCCAGAGAACTTCATTTCGTCTTAGGCAGACCTGTGCCATGAGTTCATCAGTGCATTCACCAGTGGCCACCAAGAGCCCGATAGACCTAGCGACATGCAACTTCTCAAGAAGAAAGAAGGAGAAACTCGCCGTAAGTATTTACAGAGATTTAGTAAAGTCCATAGGAATATTCCAAATATCCATCCGGCAGCCATTATAGCAGTCTTCCAGTCCAATGTGCGCGACCGTCGCATTCGTTCTAAGATGAATGTGCAGTTTCCCAATACTGTGACTGGGCTATATACGATGGTGGTTAAGTGTGCTTGGATGGAGGAAGGAAGGAAGTTGCCCGGAGAGGAGGATTGCATCAACGTTGATTCAGAGGATGAGGATGAATCAACTAGCTAGAGAAAGGGTAAGAAGCGCAATAAGAAGCCAAGAGATAAAGCAGTGATGACTGTAGATGTTTTGGGCACACCTAGTACAGGCAAGAAGGCTAAGGCTGAGGCCCCCCACAAGGAAGTTGCCACTTGCATAGCCTATCAGGAAGCCGCTGCCGCTGACAAAGCTGGGAAAGGTGATGGCCTGTACTGCAAGATCCACCGTACCAAGGGCCATGATCTTCAGGAATGTTACCAACTTGAGTAGCTTGTCAAGAAATAGAGGGCAAAATATTAAAAGCGTGATAAGGAAAAAATTCAGAATGCCGCTAGCGGAAAGGGCCGAGGCGGTGAAGCAAATTGCCCTAACAAGCCCTATCAGAACCAAGGAAAACCCCGCCAACGGTTAGCAGAAGGAAGTTTGTGATGATGAGAGTGATGAAGGGAATGAAGAGGAAACCAGTGAGCAGGAATTTCAGAAGGCCACTGAGGCTCTATGTGTTGATGGGGATGCATCTTTGAACACCTCTGTCGGTATCAAAACCGGCGGATCTCGGGTAGGGGGTCCCGAACTGTGCGTCTAGGCCGGATGGTAACAGGAGGCAGGGAACACGATGTTTTACCCAGGTTCGGGCCCTCTTGATGGAGGTAAAACCCTACGTCCTGCTTGATTAATATTGATGATATGGGTAGTACAAGAGTAGATCTACCATGAGATCAAGGAGGCTAAACCCTAGAAGCTAGCCTATGGTATGATTGTTGTTGTCTATATGGAGTTGTATATGATCTATCAACTAGCCTGGCCCTGGTTTATATAATGCACCGAAGGCCTAGGTTAACAAGAGTCCTAGCCGAATACGCCGGTGGGGAGAAGTCCTTGTCTTGATCGCCAAGTCTTGGTGGAATCTTCCTTGTATGCGGCAGCTGTCCGAACTGGCCCATGAGTATATGGCCAAGGGGGCCTCGGCCCAATCTAATAGATCGGGAGACGACATGGTGAGTACCCCCTAGTCCAGGACACCGTCAGTAGCCCCCTGAACCGGTCTTCAAGTTAGGGACGCTCCTCGATTCTTCCGAACTATTCTTCATCTTCGGTCGCCGGTCTTGAAAACTGGTTCAACAAATCTTCTCATCTTCTAGCTTGAGGATCGCCGAAATGCATTCGGCGAGTTTACACGTCGGGTATCCGAGGAGCCCCTTTAAGTTTCCGGCCTTTATCAATGCCTTGTTATTTTTATGCCACACCTCGGGTTTGAAGTTGTTCCCGGGACCCAGTGTCCTCTTGCGTCCGAGCTCTAACGCCGGACTGTATTCGAGGTATCTTTTGCAGCCGAGCACCAATGCCGGACCGCTTCCCAGCTCTAACGCCGGAATGTATCCGAGCTCCAACGCCGGACTATGTATCCGAGCTCCAACGCCGGACTGTATCCGAGCTCCAACGCCGGACTATATCCGAGGTGTCATATCACCTTGGTTCAAAAAAGTTTGAAGGAGTTTAGCCGAGCTTAATGTCGGAAATGCCCTCTATGGAGCCATCCACTAGTGCCCGAGCTTTATGCCGGACTGCTTCCGAGGTGGTGCACCACCCCGACTATGGGCCGATTTTTTTGTCAATATTTTTTATTGGTGCAATTTATTCTCTGCCGAGATATATAGCCAGTAGCCCTCGAGGTGTGTATCGGTCTAAAACCCGAGATGCACATGAAGGATGACATAAGACCGCTGATCCCAGTAGCCGCTGAGACTTAGGTTGATTTGCAAAATCGTCCTGAGGATCAAGTCCTAGCTCGGCAGAATACTTCGGGACACAAAAGTGGCGTGCTCAGTCCTCAAGACTCAGGTTGGGTGCGGCCGACCAACCTAAGGATCAAAATCTCCTCGGAAACTATATTGCACTTAAAATTTTCTGCATTGGACAAGCAATGCAGTAGGCCCTGAGACACTGGTCGGGTGGCAACACCAGATCAGGGGATCGATGTGCCCCTTTAATATTTGTAAACAATAAGCCCGAAGCCCAGTAGCCCCCGAGCCTTAATGCGGGCACGGGTGGCCGAATTAAGGATCAATATCCATAGTAAAATCACCAATTATGTGTAATGACTCTATGTATCCAAGTACTTTACGTCATTAATGCTCGGATCCGCATTGTACAAAACTTTGTTGACCGACCATCGGCTTCCACCTCCTTGGCCAGTAGCCGAGGAGTGTTTGTCCTACTTTATAAAGCCTTTATGAGGGCAAAGATTTACGACAAACAAGGAAATCTGGCCACACGGTACGGTTTTATAAACAAAGGTACGCAGAGAGATATGTTATATTACTGTTTAACAGAAGAAATGTATTCCAAAGAAAATAGTCCCGCTATCGGTTCCTTTCTTTGGGTTGTCATGCTAAGCATGATCATGAAACCTCAGCTCAAATGTAAGAGAAAAATATCGAGGATTTAGTTTGGGAGGCCAGTTAATAGCCCCCGGTAGTGTTCAGCGACAGTCGAGGTCAAGCCGTATAGACTTCGGCCAAGGTTATGAATGGCCCGTCATAGTCATCGGATCGCTGACCATTTTACGCTTATTGTGACGGTCAGTTTTCGGCTTTCTCCACTAAGGTGCTTAACCATGTGAGATGGAAGCACAATCACAGTGGTTCTCCCTTTGCACGCCTAGCCGAACAAAACGGAACGTAGGAAGCAAGTGCAGGAGCCGGGCAACCCAACTATTAACCGAAGACACAATTCGAAACCGATGCATATATAGAAATATCTGAGAATGTTTTTGCCGAATCCCTAAAGGTGTCCGGCGTTGCACTGCGAGACTAATGCTGGAAAAGCACAAATAGTTTAAAAGTGCCAAAAAGCTTGGAAAACCAAGAAACGTCAGTAAAAACATGATGTCCGAACAAGATCAAGTGTTCGGTGCCAATCCGAAAATTGGTCTTAGAAAAAAAGAAGTGCTTCTGTCGTGCTTTAACATGATACATCCTATCTCAAGACTTCGAGCGGGTCAGCCTATGGCTTCAACCTCCTATCCCGAGGGCGGAGTACTTCTCATTAGGCCAGTTTAGCAAACTAAACTCTAGCGGCTTTGAGAGAAAAATTAGGCTCCCCGGCTAGTGACCGCACACTCGCGTCAAAAAAAGGAGTGATAAATAATAATAATAAAACTTTGCAACGAATAAGAAGAAGAACACTTATTATAAAACGGCTCAAATAAACTTAAGAGCCCCCAAGTGACTTGAGTAAAAGAATGATTCCATGTACCGAAGTACTTATATCATATCTATGTTCAACCGAACTTTAAACGCGTCTTAACCGACCGTCGGCTTCTCCCTCTTCGGTTAAGGACCGAAAAGTGTTATGTACTCCATCGGTCGAGAATATCGACGGTGTTTCCCATAACCAGGCAATCAGGCCATAAGGCTGTAACAGACAAAGCGCGCTCAGGGAACTTATGCTATATTACTGCGAAGAGTAAGAAGCATCTTCAAAGAAAATAGTACCCCCACCGATACCTTTCTTCGGTGCTCATTGTTATTATGAGACTTGTGCAATAGATTTTTTGTACTCATGAGTTCCGTTGTGTGCCGACCATCATTGAATAACTATAAGAGCGCTAGCTTTCGGCTTCACCCAGTCTGAGGTCCGGCTCGGGTGACCCGATCGTGACAATCGCAGAGGTGCTCCCTTTACTCCCTAGCCGAACAATCGGGAACGTAGGGGTAAACACAGGAGCGAGGCAACCCAGCTTGCAAATCGCTTAAGTCAATGTGGTGCATATTGTGGCGTAATACACGAACAAGGAACGAAGCCGTACAAGTATAATCATATGCAAGAGGAAAAGCTTCATAAAGGAAGCCCCCAAGTAAACGGGGTATTTGAATTTATGCGTCACAAACAAAGTTTGGACAAGGAAATTTTTTACAAGCAACTTTTTTCCAAAAAAGTATAATGCTTGGTCGAACCGAACGCAAGTTAGAAATTAAAGCTTTGAGCATGAAAGCGACTTAGCTGGTTAAATGTGTTCGGTATTGATGACGCGGTCCGAGCTTGATGCGGGGCAAGGTTCCATCCCTCAATCCGGTCCCGAGGTGGCGGAGCGGAGAGCTTGACACGCCGAAGTGGTGACATACCACGATCAATGCAGACCGGCAGAGTGACGCCGAAGTCCCCGGATCATTTTCCTGTGCACAAAAAATAGTGCAAACCGGAGATAATAGTAATAATGATAATTAAAAACAATCGTTGCATAATAAATAATTTATGCAAAGTGAGTAATAAAAGAAATATGGCCTGGCGCCGAAGTCAATGTCCATGCAGGGCGTCGGCATGATGCGGTAAAGGCGTGGCAAAGCCTGAATTCGCAGGTCGGTCCGAGCTCCGGATGCGGCGTTCACCGGACTATGTACGGAAACAGACCGAACCACCATGCGACTGTCATTAATGCGGCCACCATTTGATAGACCTATGTATATATGATGGACAAACCAGAGTAATAATTCCTTGGGAAAAATGAACCCAAACAAGCAAAAAATACTGGGATTAATAGCACCTGGTTTATTTGTTGTAGCAATCCGAAGGAAGGTGTTTCCCAAAATTGGGACTCGCTCGGCACACCCATTACCTGATGGGCGATAAAACGACGACATGGCAATGCTGGTAAAGGTTGGCTCGCCGAGGCAAAGCCCTCGGCCCAGCTAACGTGACGGAGCTGGTTGGCTAGTGACGTCGAAGTGTCCGGAGTAGGTTGATGAAGAGATGGCGAAGCTCCCGGTCCAGCCAAGATGTCGAAGCCTCGATGTCAGCCGATGAGTCGAAGTAGGTCGGCATGATGGACACCAGCTTGAAGAAGCAATAGTGCGGCCCTGTCGATGCAGGTCGTGACGTGGTCGATGCCGGCTTGATGAAGCGACCGTGCGGCGATGCCGGTATGCCCGCTACGTGTAATCCGTGGGGCAGCGATGTTGGTGATGATTTATCCTTCACGATGCCAGACTCTTGTTCGGCTTGCCGAGATGATGATCTGAAGAAGTTGAGCTCGGCTTAACAAAGTGACGCTGCGTCTAGCGCAGGTCGGCAGCCGTGGAGTAATATTGCCGGACTGGTTTGACACCAGCATGATGTTGAAGATCATGTTCAAAAGATCTTAAAGTTATTGGGATGTGTTCGGGAACAAAACACAATACCCCATACAAAACTTCCTTCAAAAGGGATGTCCGAAACCCCATTCATAAAAAAGATGAACTCGGGTCGGATTCGTTTTCGCGCAGAAAACATATCCGAAAAGTGATGCACTAATCGGAAGGTTCCCGGAGTTTGGACGGTCGAATCGAGCTGAAATTTTGAGAGGTGGTAGATATAGGAATTCCGCAGCAGATCAATGGTTGGATCTTCCAAAGGACGTCCAAGCTAGAAGCTGGACACCACGCCCTCAACTCATCCCAATTCCCGTCCAGATTTGACAGGGCTCCGGTATATCGTGGATTGCCAAAGATTCCTCCATCGGAACTCGACGAAATTTTCCAGGGTTGTTATAGACTCAATTCCTCACAATTCCACCAAATTGATCGTCAATGCGATACACGAGGAGGTGGTGGCGGCAGATACGATTTCACTGTCCAAAAAAACAGCACGGTCGCTTGAGGGCAATGTTGACGTTGAGCCCCCGAGCTCCATAGATGATTCCTCCGTGATCTTGATAGAGATCGGAGTTGATGTTTGATGAAGGCCCTCGTCCGGACATGGTGATCCGAACACGGGGCGCAATTCTTGGTCGAACCAAGGTGACCAGTCGAGCTGGTGACGAAGATGCTGAAGTCGCAGTTGATCTGCAGGCGAGCCATCGATCCTTTTGTCGATCACACAGCGGAACTCTCAATGAAAGCACCAATGTCGGTGTCAAAACCGGCGGATCTCGGGTAGGGGGTCCCGAACTGTGCGTCTAGGCCGGATGGTAACAGGAGGCAGGGAACACGATGTTTTACCCAGGTTCGGGCCCTCTTGATGGAGGTAAAACCCTATGTCCTGCTTGATTAATATTGATGATATGGGTAGTACAAGAGTAGATCTACCACGAGATTAAGGAGGCTAAACCCTAGAAGCTAGCCTATGGTATGATTGTTGTTGTGTATATGGAGTTGTATATGATCTATCGACTAGCCTGGCCCTAGTTTATGTAATGCACCGAAGGCCTAGGTTAACAAGAGTCCTAGCCGAATACGCCGGTGGGGAGAAGTCCTTGTCTTGATCGCCAAGTCTTTGTGGAATCTTCCTTGTATGCGGCAGCTGTCCGAACTGGCCCATGAGTATATGGCCATGGGGGCCTCGGCCCAATCTAATAGATCGGGAGACAACGTGGTGAGTACCCCCTAGTCCAGGACACCGTCAACCTCCCACCGCCAGCTCAAGCAATGGGCACGAGAGATCAATGATGTGGAGCCAGCGCCAGAGGCCTGGAAACCGCTCAAGTGGTCCCGCATGCCCATCATCTTTGATGAGGAGGATCACCCTAACCGCACCGCCGCGGCAGGATGCTTGCCTTTGTTGGTCTCCCCAAAAATTTGCAACCTCAAGGTCACAAAGATGTTAGTGGATGGCGGGGCCGGTCTGAATCTGATTTCCCCAGCAGCCATCAGCAAGCTTCAGATAGGAGAGTAAGAGCTAGATGTTACCGGCACGTTTCAAGGAGTTAACGCCGGCAGGAGCCATCCTAAAGGGAAGATTATGTTGCCAGTGACGTTTGGGGGAGAACTAAACTACTGGACAGAGAAGGTTGTGTTTGACGTGGTCGATCTCCCCCTGCCATACAATGGGATTCTAGGACGTCTGGCCCTAGCCAAGTTCATGGCAGCATCCCAGTATGCTTATAACACTCTGAAGATGCCTGGGCCACTGGGAGTCATCACTATCCCGTCAGATGAGAAGGATACAATTATCTGCATGGACAAGATGTATCATGATGCAGTCACAGGAGAGGCTGCGGCAGCAACGGTTCCCGTCAAGGAAAGTAAAGGAACGAAAAGGGATTGTAGGACCTCCGGCAAGGAGTCCGGGAAGCATTCCCCCTCTGAGTGCACGGCACCCGTTTAGGACGTGTCGGAGTGTTCCAACAGCAAGAGATCCAAGGTTGCTGCACCCCAAATGAAGAAGGTCCCAGCAGGGTTGGCTGGCATTGATGGCACTTTCACCATCAGCGCCACCCTTGATGACAAATAGGAAAGGGCGCTCGTTGCCTTCCTACGGGCGAATATCGATGTGTTTTCCTGGAAACCATATGATATCACCGGTGTTCCCAGGGAGGTAATCGAGCTCTACCTTGCTATCTGCCCACACGCCAGACCTATCAAGCAGAAAGTCTGGAAGCAGGCCTTGGAGAGGCAGCAGTTCATTGCCGAGGAAATCAAGAAATTGGAGGCAGTTGGTTTAGTTAGAGGAGTACTGCATCCAACATGGTTAGCAAATCTATTGGTAGTCCGGAAGGCTAATGGGAAATGGAGGCTTTGCATTGACTTCATAGACCTCAACAAGGCTTGCACGAAGGACCCATTTCCCTTGTCGTGTATCGATCAGATTGTGGATTCCACCCCAGGGTGTAATTAGCTCTCCTTCCTGGACGTATACTCCCCATATTTCCAGGTCTTCATGTCCAAATAAGATGAAGAGAAGGCATCATTCATCACCCCATGTGGTACGTACTGCTTTGTCCGCATGCCATTCGGACTAAAGAGTGCCGGGTCCATCTTTGCAAGGGCAGTTCATATTGGTTTGAGCCACAATTACACAGAAACATAGAAGCTTATATAGATGATATCGTGGTTAAGACCAAGGATAAGACCACTCTTGTCCAGGATTTGGAGGAGACGTTTGCTCATATGCGCAAGATCAACTTGAAGCTTAATCCGAAGAAGTGTGTGTTTGGAGTCCCCTCCGGCAAGCTACTTGGTTTCTTCGTGTCCCATCAAGGGATCAAAGCTAACCCCGACAGGATCAACACCATCGAGCAAATCCAAGCACCAAGGATAGTTAAGGATGTGAGACGCTTGACGGGATGCGTTGCCGCCCTAAGTAGATTCATTTCCATGTCTGCTGAGCTTGCCTTGTCGTTCTTCAAAATTTTGAAGAAGGCAGGGCCTATGACGTGGACCCCAGAAGTAGATGCAACTCTGCAGGAGTTGAAGGCCTACCTGTCATCTTTGCCTACCCTGGTTCCACCCAAACCCCAAGAGTCGTTCTTGCTGTACTTGGCGGTAACCAACCAAGTGGTCAGTGCGGCCTTGGTAGCACAACATGAAGTGGATGAGGCAGAAAGTGGACAGATAACGGCAGAGTCAGAAAAGGATCAGAGCAGCAGTGAGCATGGTAATGAGAACAACCCCAGGGACGCGTCAAGGAAGAAGGTGGTGCAGCGCCCAATATACTTCGTCAACTCCTTGTTGCAAGGGGCTAGATCGAGGTACTTGTGCATGCAAAAGTTAATTTTTAGTCTCGGTATGGCCTCAAGGAAACTGCGCCAGTACTTCCAAGCCCATGAGATCATGGTTGTTACTTGTTTTCCGTTGCAAAGGATACTTTGAAACCCTGAGGCTACCGGCGGAATAGTGGAGTCGGCTCCGGAGTTATCTAGATTTGGTTTTAAGTTTGAGAGCACATCAACCATTCAGAGCAGGGCACTGGCAGAGTTTATTGCAGAATGGAAGCCAACCCCTGATGAGGAAGTGACAGAGACAGCTATCCCCGGCAAGGAATCACCCCAAGAATGGATTATGTATTTTGATGGTGCTTTTTCCCTACAAGGTGCAGGGGCTGGCGTGCTTCTTGTTGCCCCCTCCGGGGAGCACCTGAAGTACGCCATCCAAATGCACTTTTCCCAGGAAGAAGACACCAACAATACAACTGAGTATGAAGGGCTCCTTGTCGGGCTTAGAATTGCAGAAGAATTGGGAATCAAGAAGTTGATCATACGAGGAGATTCGCAGATTGTGGTGAGACAAGTCAACAAGGATTATCATAGCCCATTGATGGAAGCATACGTCGATGAAGTGAGTAGATTGGAGGAGCACTTTGACGGGTGGTAAACAGAGCACGTACCCCGTGCGGAAAACAGCATAGCTGATCACCTGTCAAAGTGTGCGGCGCAAAAGCTTCCTGTGGAATCAGGAACTTTTGTTCTCCGTCTCTATCAACCGTCTGTATCACCAACCACAATGGCCTGGAAAAGGAGAAAGTTGGACTACGGTAAGCCTCTCCCGATCGAGCCGTCCGCTCCCGGCAAAGACCCTTCCAGAAACAACTCCTCATAGCCTGCCGGACCACCCCCTCTAGCCGGGACAATGGACCCCACGAACAAGGTTGGTGCTCCTGCAACCGAGGAGGTGCCGCTAGTCCTCGTCGCCGAGCCCTAGGCTCCAACTTGGGCAAGGCACATCGTCCGCTTGCTCCAAACTGGAGAGCTTCCCGTTGACCAAGATGAAGTTGAGAAAGTAGCCTGGAGGGACAGTATGTATCAGTTTGTCGATGAAACTCTATACAGAAGGAGGCCCAACAGTGTGAAATTGAAGTGTGTCTGCCGAGAAGATGGAAATGAACTGCTGGTTGAGATTCACAGAGGAATGTGCGGCTCACACATTTGATCAAGGGCATTAGTTGGGAAAGCATTCCGGCAAGTATTCTATTGGCCCACAGCCCTCAAAGATGTGGTCAACCTTGTCACAACATGTGAAGCCTGCTAGTTCCATTCCAAGAGAACACACCTGCCTGCCCAAGCCCTTTAGACAATCCCTTTATCGCGGCCATTTTTGGTCTGGGGGATCGATATCCTTGGCCCCTTCCCCCGAGCAATCAGGGGCTTTGAATTATTGTTCGTTGCTATCGACAAGTTTACAAAGTGGCCGGAAGTGACTGCCATGAGAAAGGTGGCTGCTCAGTCAGCTATCAAGTTCTTGAAAGAATTGGTGTGTCATTTTGGAGTTCCGGCAAGGATCATCACCAACAATGGTACCCAATTCACGAGCCACGCCTTCATGCAATATGTTCGTACCCTTGGATGCAAGATCTCATTCACCTCTGTGGCGCACCCCCGGAGCAATGGGCAAGCTGAGAGGGCGAACGATAAAGTGCTGCATGGACTCAAGACAAGAACTTTTGATATGCCACAGAAGCACGGCAGGAGGTGTATCGAGGAGCTGCTGGTAGTTCTCTGGTCCGTCAGAACGACACCGAATCGAGCTACCGGGCAGACTCCCTTCTCCCTGGTCTACGGGGCAGAAGTAGTTATCCCCACAGAACTCATTTACGGTTCCGCTTGAGTGATTTCCTACAATGAAGTAGTGCAAGATCAGCGCCGGCATGACGACACTGTGCTACTCGAGGAGAACCGTCTCCGGGCTGCTATGTGTGCTGAACGCTACCAGTAACCCTTGCGTCACTATCACAGCCGCAGGGTTCATGCCCGGTATTTTGAGGAAGGTGACCTTGTCCTTAGGCGTGTTCAGTTCGCCAAGGGTACAAACAAGCTGTCACCGAAGTGGGAAGGCCCTTACCGGGTGGTATGAGTCACCAGACCCGGCGCAGTCCTTCTGGAGACCGGAGGTGGCACTCAGTTGCAAAACTCATGGAATATTGAGCATCTCTACAAGTACTAGCCGTAAGGCGCGAGGTTACCGGGCACTACCCGGCAGCCACCCTTTTGTACAGGCCTTGCCTCGGCTGCATGTAACCCCTTGTCCAAAGCCGGGGCGATGACCCCGTGCAAGAGAAAATAAAGAAGCGTTGTAGAGGGGGGCCCCAACTAAAATTGCATGCATGCATGAGCACACCAAGATCACTGCATAAGCATCTCATGAGCATTTGCATATGCATATAGATAGGATTTCATCCTGCATTCATTCTCATCTATATGAAGTTTCAGGTTCCTGCCATGAACTTGGCTTCGACAAAGGGCGAGAAGATTGCACGGCATGGTGATCCCCGGCAAGGCTAAACAGATAAGTTTTATCTCTTGTCCATAGTGTTCTGTAAGGCTATAACTTTGCATGACAAAACCTCGCCCCTCCTTTGAAACTTAGGCGCTCCCATTCATGACTTGAACGTTGCTTCGATCAGGATGGTCGCAGTTGCCTTTGGTAAAAAGGGGGAGCTGGCGGGGGGCTAACCCCTCTGTCTGTTCCCCGGCAGACGTAGCTCTCCAGCAGACAAAGAGGGTACCGGCAAGATATCCTGCCGTGGAAATCTCATTTATTTACATTAAAGAGGCATTCCACCTCTGCATGGACATACACATGCACGGGTTCCCAGCAGAGTTCGTCTTTTTCATTCACATGCTGATACAAGTACAAGCATTGCAGAACACAAAAATGGACTCGAGAGATTACATTATTTGAATTAAAATTTGGCGATTGCCTACAAGTTTAATATTGAAAAAAGATAAGTACCCCATTACGCCTTTGCCCCTGTCTATCTCCTACAGGAAGAAGTCGAAGGAGCCAGAGGCGGGAACAGCTAGGATTCGGCGCCTCCCTAGGATCAGGATGACACCGCTCCCCGATAGGGAGGAAGAAACCAGAGGGTAGGTGTGGATGGTGATGCTGCCGGAGGACCAGATGGGAGGCACAAATTCACCGGCAAACACAACACGTTGGAACAGACAACCCCGTTCTTGACACGTCATGGGTTGTCATTGCCATCCACATCACTACCACCCAAAGACCTTGGCACGACCACCACGCCGGGCTCGCTGCTCTGTAAATCCTCCCACAGAGAGCATGGTCATCCCCGGGAGCCATGACGTTAGAAGCCACCGTACATCACGAAGACGTATGGGAAAGCCGGAAGCCTTCCATGTACCATGAGAAGACCGCACCTAGGAGGAGCCAGATTCACCCCTATTGGTGATGAATCTCTCCTTCCCAGTGTCGCGAGTGGAAGAAGAATGGGGAGCGATTGACTACCACGCGCCATGCCCGCTTCGAGCTAAGACATGGTGTCGTTCGCGTCCCCTCCCACTAAAGTCAAGGCCACGGGTGACCCGGCGGCAAGCACTCTGTGGTTGCCACTCCCGGCGTCGGTGTCGCGCCGCCCGAATCTTGCTCTTAGATCCAGGGGAGATCTCATGCTGGGGCCTAGGGGCTGGCCCCAAGATCTTCTCTTCGGCATCACTGACAGAAGCAGAAAACAAAGGAAGAATAGGAGGAATGCAAAGGTGGATGACTCCGGCCTCCTCCGCCCCTCCCTCTTATGGGCCGCGCGGAGGAGGGCAGCTGCTCCATCAATGGGCGGGCACCGTCCTGCTCCACCAATTCAAGGGGGCGGGCCCTCTCCAAGATGCTCTCCCATGCCACGCGCCTTCATTACCTGCCCCACGCGATGCATACCGCATACATGGCCAAGGATAAGAGCGCGCAGCGGGAAGACTAAATTGGCAGTTTCTACCCCATGCGTTGAAGTCATTGACGGGCCATTACTGGAGCGGCCCCACCACTATCGACTTTACACCACACGTGAGAAACCCGGAAACTGGCCCGAAATCTAGGCTAATGAAGCAGCAATGGAAATCTCAAGGGGCCAACCCCTTCAGCAACCCTGCCTGTGCACTTATTAGGCCCTATCCCAATGACGGTCAGTAGCGCGTTCGGGGCAGGCCCGGGGGCTTTTGTAGGTGCAATAGACCCTGGGTCCATTGCCCAGACTGTGCACAGGCACAAGAAAGGAATTGAAGCATCAGCTGGAGTCAGAAATTGAAGGACCAAGAGATTTGAAGAACCAACATGCACCTCAGAGAAATCAAGATCAAGCCACAGGAGCAGAATATCGGCAAGAAAAGGGCCTCCCTTGCCGGGCAGGCGAGCCCGGCAAGGGGCAAGGCCACCACCAGAAGCAACCAAGGCACCTTGGCAGGGCCTGTCGGGGCTCACAGAGGCAAAATCACCCCACCAACAACTCAAGCGCGACCCATGTCACCAATCAGTGCGGTGTCAAGCCGCAAGGTGATTAAGTGGCAGTCATTAGCCGCATGGTGGCCGTTTCCTACAGAAGGGGCATGTAGATGACACCCATCCTATGAAATGTCAGTAAAACAAGCGTGGAGCTGGCAGATAGCCCGGCAAGCCTTGCCAGGCAACCAGTGATGTGACACTAAGTGCTACCTCTTGAGCACTGCGTTGGTTTTCCCTTGAAGAGGAAAGGGTGATGCAGCAAAGTAGCGTAAGTATTTCCCTCAGTTTTTGAGAACCAAGGTATCAATCCCGTAGGAGGCCACGCACGAGTCCCTCGCACCTACACAAATAAATAAAATCCTCGCAACCAACACAATTAAGGGCTTGTCAATCCCTTCACGGTCACTTACGAAAGTGAGATCTGGTAGATATGATAAGATAATATTTTTGGTATTTTTATGATAAAGATGCAAAGTAAAGAAAGCAAAATAAACGGAAAAGGCTTGTTGACGGAAGATTAATATGATGGAATAGACCCGGGGGGCATAGGTTTCACTAGTGGATTCTCTCGAGAGCATAAGTATTACAGTGGGTAAACAAATTACTATTGTGCAATTGACAGAATTGAGCATAGTTATGAGAATATCTAGGTATGATCATGTATATAGGCATCATGTCCGAACAAGTAGATTGACTCCTGCCTGCATCTACTACTATTACTCCACCCATCGATGGTGTAACGCCCCGAGACCGATGTGCCAGGTGTATTCCAGTTATTTGCTGTTGTTGCCTTGTCATTGCTTGCATGTCATGCATCTCATATCATGTCATCATGTGCATTTCACTTGCATACATGTTCGTCTCATGCATCCGAGCATTTTCCCCGTTGTCCGTTTTGCATTCCGACGCTCCTATGTCCTCCGGCAGCCCAACACCCCTCCAAAATGGCCCAAAACCCACCTAAACCCCCGCCATCATCTCGGTCGCTCGATCACGATCGCGTGGCCGAAAACCGCGCCTCATTTGGACTCTCCTAGCTCCCTCTACTTATAAAAGAGCACCCCTCCCCGAAATTCCGGATCATTTCGCCCCTAACCCTATATCCCTTCGTCCTCGCGCCACCGGACAAACATCCCGCCGCCGGACGCGTCCACCCCGCCGCCACGTCGCCCCGACCAATGGAGGCTCGCCACGTCGCCACCGCCGCCTCCCTCCTCCACTCAGGCGCCACCTCCTGGCCCGAACCGCCGCCTCTCCCACGCGGGCCCGGGAGGCCCAGATCCGCCCCCCCCCCCCCCCCCCCCCGGCACGGTGCGCCGCGCCCGTCGCCTGGTCGTCCCCGCCGCCTCGGGCGCCCCGCGCCGCCGCAGTTTCCCGTCGCCGGCCGCCCGCCGTCTTGCCCCGCCGCCGCGCCTCGCCTTGAACCGCGCCGGCTGACGAGCTGACCGGCGCCGCCCACGCCTCGCTGCCTGCGGCACCTCCGCCGCCTCCGCTCGTGGCGCCGCCCGGGTCTGGCCTCGCCGCCGTACCGCTCGCCAGAGCGCGCCGCCTCGCCGCCCAACTCCTCGCCGCCGCCCGCCCTCGGCGACCGGAGCTCGCCGGAGTCTCCTCTCCGGTGGATCTAGAAAAGGTGGACCAGATCCACCACTCTGCCGATGCAAACGCCTCCGTCCAGATCCGGATCCCTCCGCCCTCCACGTTTCCGTCCCGGGTTGACTTTCTCGGAGAGGTCTAATATTCGACCAAGTCCCAGTAATTTTTATGCATTTTCATCGCATCATAGCTTCATCACCGTTGCTCCGATTCGTGCGTGTAGCATATTGAAATGTTCGTCTCGATGAGTACATCATTTCATATCAGTGCATCATTTTCATTTGAGCTCATCTTGATGCCTGAAATGTCGTTGGAAGAGGGCTATGTCCTGATATTGTTTTTATGACATATGTCATTGTTGTTTCCTAGTGATCCGTGCCTCTTTTGAGGATGATCAGTAAGAATGTTTTGTTAATATTGCGGTGCTCTATCCATCCATGTCTATGTTTGCATTTATGGAGCACCCTAGCTTGAGCCAATCGAGCTCTAGTTTTGCTATAAAATGTTCCTGGCAGATTGTTAACATGTTTAGCGATTTTGCCGTGCTTGTTGTTGTTGATCCGTGCATGCTATGTTGTTGTTCTTGCCATGTCTAGAATTTATGCCATGTCTTCTTTATGGGTGTATGCTTAGTTTGTCATGCAATGCCTCGTAGTGAGTGCATCGAGCTCGTAAACATGCCTACTCATTATCTGTTTTGCCATGCTCCAATTTTTCACTAAGTCTGAATCTGTTTATGTTTTTACTATGTTCACATGTTCGCAATTGTATTTTCTGATCCCTTTTGGCTCAAGGTCACTAAGGGAGTTTTGTAATATGCATAGAGTAGCTTCATGCCATGCCTTGATTTGCCATGATATGTTCCTGTAGCACGAAGTTTTCGTGCTCTAAACATTGCTTCCTGATGATAAATTCCTGACATGCTGTTAATTTCACCAAGTCTGAAACCTGCTAGCTTTTGCACTTTTGCCATGCTTGTTTGAACCTGCTATTGATTGAATTAGCCGTAGCTCAGTGTTCATCTTTTTTCAAGCATCATGAGTGGATCCCTGCCATGTATTTTGTTGCCATGTTTGAGTGCTGTAGCATATTTATCGTGATGCATTTAGAAGGCCACTTGCCGTTTATCGCAGACCGGTGCCATATTTGTTTTGCTTGTCATTTCCAAACCGTGCATCCAATTCCGGTGATATTTATATCGATTTCAACCAAAATCACCTCACCTTTCCAGTGGAACTCTTGGATTTCCAATTTTAGGCCAGGTTCAATCATTCCTTTCCAAATCATGCACATGCATGACATACAGCATCCCGCTTACCATGCCATGTTCATGTGTTGGTTGTTTACTATGTTGTGTGCTTATTTCCGGTCTTGCTTCTTCGGTTTGGTTCCGATAACGTCGCGTTTGTGAGGAACTGTTCGACTATGTCCGTTTATCTTCTTCATGGACTCGTTCTTCTTCCTTGCAGGATTTCAAGCAAGATGACCATACCCTCGAAATCACTTCTATCTTTGCTTGCTAGTTGCTCTATCTTTTGCTATGCCTATGCCGCGATACCTACCACTTGCTTATCATACCTCCCATATTGTTAAGCCAAGCCTCTAACCCACCTTGTCCTAGCAAACCATTGTTTGGCTATGTTACCGCTTTGCTTAGCCCCTCTTATAGCATTGCTAGTTGCAGGCAAAGATTGGAGTTTGTTCCATGTTGGAACATGGATATTTTGTTGGAATATCACAATATCTCTTATTTAATTAATGCATCTATATACTTGGTAAAGGGTGGAAGGCTCGGCCTTATGCCTGGTGTTTTGTTCCACTCTTGCCGCCCTAGTTTCCGTCATATCGGTGTTATGTTCCCGGATTTTGCGTTCCTTACACGGTAGGGTTATAATGGGAACCCCTTGACAGTTCACCTTGAATAGAAGTCCTCCAGCAATGCCCAACATTGGTTTTACCATTCGCCACCTAGCCTTTTCTTTCCATTGGGTTCTACAGACTCATGGTTCATCTTTATTAAACCCCCCTGGGCCAGTGCTCCTCTGAGTGTTGGTCCGACCGAGTAGACTACGGGGCCACCTCGGAGCAACTTGAGTCTGATTGGATTGTCTTGGGAGAAGGAATATCCTTCATTGACCGTGAGAGCTTGTGATGGGCTAAGTTGGGACCCCCTGCAGGGATTGAACTTTCGAAAGTCGTGCCCGCTGTTATGGGCAGATGGGAAATTGTTAATGTCCGGTTGTAGAAAACCTGAAACTTAACTTAATTAAACGCATCAACCGCGTGTGTTACCATGATGGTCTCTTTCCGGCGGAATCCGGGAAGTGAACACGGTGTTGGAGTAATGCTTGACGTAGGTTGTTCTAGGATCACTTCTTGATCATAGTTTGTCGCTCGTGCCTTTGCCTTCTCTTCTCGCTCTCTTTTGCGCATATGTTAGCCACCAAATATGCTAGTCGCTTGCTGCAGCTCCACATCATACCTTTACCCTTCCTATAAGCTTAAATAGTCTTGATCACGAGGGTGTGAGATTGCTGAGTCCCCGTGACTCACAGATACTTCCAAAACCAGTTTGCAGGTGCCGATGTTGCCGAGTAGGTGACGCAGCCAAGCCCAAGGAGGAGCTCGATGAAGATCTTGTCCTTTGTGTTGTACCGTTTCCAGTTGATCAGTAGTGGAGCCCAGTCGGGACGATCGGGGATCTGTGTAGCATTTGGGGTAGTCTTCTTTTATTTTGGTTCCGTAGTCGGACCTTGAGTGTATTTGGATGATTGTAATGCTTTATTCATGTAATTGTGTGAAGTGGCGATTATAAGCCAACTATGTAACTCTTTTCCTTATGTATTACATGGGTTGTGTGAAGATTACCTCACTTGCGACATTACTTTCAATGCGGTTATGCCTCTAAGTCGTGCTTCGACACATGGGAGATATAGCCGCATCGAGGGCGTTACAAGTTGGTAATCAGAGCCTTCCCCGACTTAGGAGCCCCCTGCTTGATCGAATCGCTGGCGTTGTTGAGTCTAGAAAAATGTTTTGAGTCAATTAGGATTATATATATCGGAGAGTAGGATTCTTTTTACTCCTCAGTCCCTTCGTCGCTCTGGTGAGACATCCTGACATAGAGTTTTGACTCTTCTCTTCTCAAATTTCACTAAAAAAATTTAGGATCACACGGGTATCTTGGAATCGTTCCGATGGTTTTGTGACAAGAACATTGTTCTTGGTGCCTCCTATCATTTAGGGGTTGTGGTAGTGTCCTGGGGAGTTGAGCTCCGAGGTGTTGTCGTCACAATTTTATCGTTGCAGTTCTGGAATACCCGAGTTCGCCGACATCGAAAATCTCTTTTTGCAGTTGTTGGTGAGATAACCTCGACGCCACCCAGTACTGGGGCGGGAGTTTGGGAGTATTTCCATAACTCGTATAACGGATGCTTTTCGAAGGTTGAGGTAAACGATTTCCGAAGGTTTCTTGGTTATGTGTTGAAGGATGGATACAACTGGATGTAGGATTTGCTAGTTTTGGGTGAGATATTATGCTTCCACTGTATCCCCAACACCTGATTGCATAACCGGAAAGTTTCGGGAGTTTATAAGTGGGAATTCAAGTAGCTCTTAGGATATCTTTCCGACGGATGTATGATATGAAATTCGGGTTCGACGTCTAGTGGTTCGCGTATCCACGGTTGGTTTTACAGTGGTCTAGTTGTGTTTTAAAGAGTCCTTGCCTATGCCGACTCGGGGACACTTCGTATGTCATGTGCACTGCCTTGTACATGATGGTGCTGTACGATCGAGCCCGTGTAGGCCCCACCACGAAATCTTCGGACGAAATCTCTATCATATGTTTGTTCCGGCTTATTTTGCAAGCCGGTCCTTTGTTTTGTTTTCAGTTGTGGTATTCGAGTTGCTTCAATGTCAAGTGTTGGTTCCATACCTTTCCTAAACGATGTTCTCATATTTCTATGTGAATACTAATCCTTTATGATAACCAAGATTGTCATGTTAATCCTTTTCAACCGGTGTGCTTCTCTTCAAGTGGATCTGATCCCTTTTTCCCATCCGCAAGATAAACTCAAGTCTTGTCAACGTTGTTTGTTTCATCAGTCCCAAGCTGCCTTTGTTTTGCCGCCCTCCCACACTTTTTCTTCAAGGACTCGGATTTCTTAATCAAGAATCCATTTTATTCATGTGAAGTCTCTTCATTCGTTTCTTTCAATGTTCGTATCCGGTGATTCTTCGGGAGATTCTAATGGAGCTTCAAGTTCATCATTCTTCATTCTTTTCCTTCTCCGGTGGATTAAATTCAAGCCTTCAGTGTTGTTCATATTCCTTTCCTTGTTTCAAATGAATTCTCATGCAAGTAAACCTCTTAATCATTCACTTCTCGATATTCAATTGTTCCGGAGTGCTCAAGATATCTCGAAGATTCGTGTTTCCACTCTACATTCGTTCAACCTATTTTTAGATTGTTATCTCATTCAAGACATTTAATTCAACCGGTGCAATATCTCTTTTAAATCTTTTCAACGGTGTTTCTTTTGAATGGGCCCTAACCCACATGTCTTTTCCCAGGATCTTACCAGACTCTTCTATTTTCCCGGAGTTACTCTCAAATTCTTCTCCAAGTTTGGCATAAGAATGAATTATCATCAGTCATATGTCTTCCTACAAGATCGGTAAATTTTTTTTCATCGTTGGTTCAACCTTTCTATTCGTCATCCCGGAGTATTTCAACTGTTCATGGTGGTGTTTCTCTTTGTCATTCTCAAAACTTGAAGACAGAAGAAGAGTTTCTCTTCAATCTTATTCATTCTCTACAAGATTCATGATGCTAGCTTACTGCCATCCTCTCATAAATTGTTTTCGATTTTCAGAATTCTTTTCAACCATCTGGAGCAATTCAAGAGTCTTCTCGGCTTGATTATCCGGAGTCCATCATTTCAGGTTTATTCATTCCGGCTGTCAGCTATCATTCTCCAAATCTTACCGGTGCATCATTCAAGTATATTCTCTAATCAGTGCATGATCTCTTCGCTCTCTTGTATCTAGATGTCTCAAGTATCTTCGTTCTTTTCACGATTCTTACCCAGTGATTCATCCCTTTATTTCCTTCCTTTTCAATTCTTACGGTGGTTCATTCAAGAGTTCTCTTCCTTGGTTAGCATATCAATTTATTCGTTATTCCAAATTCTTACGGTGGTTCTTCCAAGATTTTGTCTTCCTTCGTTCATCATATCAATTTATTCGTTGTTTCAATCCGACCGATGATTCGTTGAAAACTTTCTCAAGTTTGCATGATATCTCTCTTAATCTTTTCTACGAGAATAAGTAGTATGCCAAATCCGTTGTTTGTCATCAATTTAAATTGGTGAAGGATACGCATATCGTAATCCTTATTCTTGTTCATCCAAGTGATTAATTCCCTATTCCGGAGGTTCAACAAAAAATTCTTGGGTTCAATAGCTCATCTTTCTTTTCCCAGAGTTCCTAGCTCTCGCAATTACATCACCATGGAGATTCATCTAAATCATTGCAAGGCTTCATCCTTATTCTTTTCATCCTCCATTTCATTTGATCATTATTTTATTACCGGAGTTCCTCATGGTGGTTCGCCAAGGATTCTTTTCATTCTTCAATTGTTTTTCAAGATATCTCTCGAAGCGATGATCCGCCAAGATATACTTCAAGTTTTCTTCTTCTCGCAATCCAGAGTGCATTCTTTCTTCCGTATCATTGGAGGTGGTATTATGTCATTCTTGATAATATGAGTTTATGTTTCATGATTCACATGTTGTTAAGAATGAGGTATTTTAAACCCATCAATCTCTTCTTTGGGGTTATCTTTGGTTATAGTTCACCTAAAGCCTTCCCTAAGGTTTGTTGCTATCTATGGTGCTCATAAATGACCCAAGTTCTTCATTATCCTGCCGGTGAAATAGCTTCTTGTCTCCTTGTAATATCAATCCAATCAAATCTTTTTCATGAGTGGCAAGTTGTCACCTCATAATTTTGAGATGTCCTCTATAAGTCCATATCAAGCTAATCCTTTTTGTTGTTGATAATCCAACAACTCCGTTCTAGCCTTTGTTGGAAGCGTGCGCATGCCAAGATCTTGTTTTCTACTTCGCTCATTCCATTCCATTCTCTCTTTTCCTCCGGAGGCATTGTGATGTTGCTCTCTTCTACCCTTCTTCTTGTTCTTGTCAGGACCTTGTTCTTTTCATGCTTATCCATTTAACCGGAGTGTTGTGCCCTCTTCTTTGGGGTTATCTTGGGTTATAGTTCACCTAAAGCCTTCCCTAAGGTTTGTTGCTATCTATGGTGCTCATAAATGACCCAAGTTCTTCATTATCCTGCCGGTGAAATAGCTTCTCGTCTCCTTGTAATATCAATCCAATCAAATCTTTTTCGTGAGTGGCAAGTTGTCACCTCATAATTTTGAGATGTCCTCTATAAGTCCATATCAAGCTAATCCTTTTTCTTGTTGATAATCCAACAACTCCGTTCTAGCCTTTGTTGGAAGCGTGCGCATGCCAAGATCTTGTTTTCTACTTCGCTCATTCCATTCCATTCTCTCTTTTCCTCCGGAGGCATTGTGATGTTGCTCTCTTCTACCCTTCTTCTTGTTCTTGTCAGGACCTTGTTCTTTTCATGCTTATCCATTTAACCGGAGTGTTGTTCCCTCTGCTCAAGTTCTTTTCATCTTATCAAGTCTTGCATAATTTTTCAATCGGAGTGCTGCTCGAAGTTGTTCTTCCTCGTTACTCTTCCCTACCGGAGTGCTTTCAACTTGGTTCTTCTTTGTTGCATAATTTCTTTCAATTGTTCAACCTCTCAAGGTTCGTGGTTTCACTCGTTTTTCAAAGAAGCAACTTAGTTTTACCTCTTCTTTTTCTCTTCCGTTTTTCCCTCCGGTGCCATTCTAGATCTCGGGACGAGATCCTCTCGTAGTGGTGGAGTGTTGTAATGCCTCCAGACCGATGTGCCAGGTGTCCTCCAATTATTTGTTGTTGTTGCCTTGTCATTGCTTTCGTGTCATGCATCTCATATCATGTCATCATGTGCATTTCATTTGCATACATGTTCGTCTCATGCATCCGAGCATTTTTCCCGTTGTCCGTTTTGCATTCCGGCGATCCTATGTCCTCCGGTGTCCCTTTCTACCTATTTTCACGTGCGGGTGTGAAACGTTTTCGTATTGGACCGATACTTGTCATGCGGCCTTGGTTTACTACCGGTAGACCTCTTGTCATGTTTCGTACCATTTGGGCTTCGTTTGATACTCCAACGGTTAACCGAGGGACCAAAAAGGCCTCGTGTGTGTTGCATCCCAACACCCCTCCAAAATGGCCCAAAACCCACCTAAACCCCCTCCATCATCTTGGTCGCTCGATCACGATCGCGTGGCCGAAAACCGCGCCTCATTTGGACTCTCCTAGCTCCCTCTACCTATAAAAGAGCACCCCTCCCCGAAATTCCGGATCATTTCGCCGCTAACACTAGATCCCTTCGTCCTCGCGCCACCGGACAAACATCCCGCCGCCCGACACGTCCACCCCGCCGCCACGTCGTCCCGACCAATGGAGGCTCGCCACGTCGCCATCGCCGCCTCCCTCCTCCACTCAGGCGCCGCCACCTGGCCCGAACCGCCGCCTCTCCCACGCGGGCCCTGGAGGCCCAGATCCCCCCCGGCCCGGTGCGCCGCGCCCGTCGCCTGGTCGTCCCCGCCGCCTCGGGCGCCCCGCGCTGCCGTAGTTTCCCGTCGCCGGCCGCCCGCCATCTTGCCCCGCCGCCGTGCCTCGCCTTGAACCGCGCCGGCCGACGAGCTGACCGGCGCCGCCCACGCCTCGTCGCTTGCGGCACCTCCGCCGCCTCCACTCGTGGCGCCGCCTGGGTCCGGCCTCGCCGCCGTACCGCTCTCCAGAGCGCGCTGCCTCGCCGCCCAACTCCTCGCCGCCGCCCGCCTCCGGCGACTGGAGCTCGCCGGAGTCTCCTCTCCGGTGGATCTGGAAAAGGTGGACCAGATCCACCACTCCGCCGATGCAAACGCCTCCGTCCAGATCCGGATTCCTCCGCCCTCCACGTCTCCTTCCCGGGTTGACTTTCTCGGAGAGGTCTAATGTTCGTCTCGACGAGTAAATCATTTCATCTCATTGCATCATTTTCATTTGAGCTCATCTTGATGCCCGAAATGTCGTTGGAAGAGGGCTATGTGATGATTATGTCAGATCTGTTTCAGCAAATGACCTTTTGTCATTTTTGCCATGATTAATGTGTGCATGCTATGATCCTGATCTCTACATGTGTTTTGATGAATGCCATGCCATCTTTACAGGCGTGTATGCCATGTATTTTTGTGATCTTTGTGGTGACTAGCACAAGCATGCAAAGTAGCTTAATCAATGATGCTGATTTCAGGGACTTAGAATTTCACTAAGTCCTTGTCCTGATATTGTTTTTATGCCATATGTTCTTGTTGTTTCCTAGTGATCCGTGCCTCTTTTTTGGATGATCAGTAAGGATTTTTTGTTAATATTGTGGTGCTATATCCATCCATGTCTTTGTTTGCATTTATGGAGCACCCTAGCTTGAGCCAATCGAGCTCTACTTTTGTTATAAAATGTTCCTGGCAGATTGTTAACATGTTTAGCGATTTTGCCGAGCTTGTTGTTGTTGATCCGTGCATGCTATGTTGTTGTTCTTGCCATGTCTAGCTTCTATGCCATGTCTTCTTGATGGGTGTATGCTTAGTTTTTCATGCAATGCCTCGTAGTGAGTGCATCGAGCTCGTAAACATGCCTACTCGTTATCTGTTTTGCCATGCTCTAGTTTTTCACTAAGTCTGAATCTGTTTATGTTTTTGCTATGTTCACATGTTCGCAAATGTATTTTATGATCCCTTTTGGCTCAAGGTCACTAAGGGACTTTTGTTATATGCTTAGATTAGCTTCATGCCATGCCTTGATTTGCCATAATATGTTCCTGTCGCATGTAGTTTTCGTGCTCTAAACATTGCTTCCTGATGATAAATTCCTGACATGCTGTTAATTTCACCAAGTCTGAAACCTGTTATCTTTTACACTTTTGCCATGCTTGTTTGAACCTGCTATTGATTGAATTAGCCGTAGCTCCGTGTTCATCTTTTGTCAAGCATCGTGAGTGGATCCCTACCATGTATTTTGTTGCCATGTTTGAGGGTTGTAGCATATTTATCCTGATGCATTTAGAAGGCTACTTGCTGTTTATCGCAGACCGGTGCCATATTTGTTTTGCTTGTCATTTCCAAACCGTGCATCCGATTCCGGTGATCTTTATATCGATTTCGACCGAAATAACCTCACCTTTCCAGCGGCACTCTTGGATTTGCAAGTTGAGGCCAGGTTCAAGCATTCCTTTCCAAATCATGCATATGCATCACATACCGCATCCCGCATATCATGCCATGTTCATGTGTTGGTTGTTTACTATGTTGTGTGCTTCTTTCCGGAGTTGCTTCTTCGGGTTGGTTCCGATAACATCGCGTTTATAAGGACCCGTTTGACTACGTCCATTTGTCTTCTTTATGGGCTCGTTCTTCTTCCTTGCTGGATTTCAGGCAAGATGACCATACCCTCGAAATCACTTCTATCTTTACTTGCTAGTTGCTCGCTCTATTGCTATGCCTATGCCGCGATACCTACCAATTGCTTATCATACCTCCCATATTGTTAAGCCAAGCCTCTAACCCACCTTGTCCTAGCAAACCATTGTTTGGCTATGTTACCGCTTTGCTCAGCCCCTCTTATAGCGTTGCTAGTTGCAGGTGAAGATTGTAGTTTGTTCCATGTTGGAACATGGATATTTTGTAGGGATATCACAATATCTCTTATTTAATTAATGCATCTATATACTTGGTAAAGGGTGGAAGGCTCGACCTTATGCCTGGTGTTTTGTTCCACTCTTGCCGCCCTAGTTTCCGTCATATCGGTGTTATGTTCCCAGATTTTGCGTTCCTTACACGGTTGGGTTATAATGGGAACCCCTTGACAGTTCGCCTTGAATAAAACTCCTCCAGCAATGCCCAACATTGGTTTTACCATTCGCCACCTAGCCTTTTCTTTCCCATGGGTTCTCCAGACTCAAGGGTCATCTTTATTAAACCCCCCTGGGCCAGTGCTCCTCTGAGTGTTGGTCCGACCAAGTAGACTGCGGGGCCACCTCAGAGAAACTTGAGGTTTGGATTTACTCATAGGATGTCTCATCTGAGTGTGACCTAAGAACGAGATATGTGCAGCTCCTGTCGGGATTTGTCGGCACATTCGGGCGGTGTTGCTGGACTTGTTTTACCATTGTCGAGGATGTCTTGTAACCGGGACGCCGAGTCTGATTGGATTGTGGGAGAAGGAATATCCTTCATTGACCGTGAGAGCTTGTGATGGGATAAGTTGGGACTCCCCTGCAGGGATTGAACTTTCGAAAGCCGTGCCCGCGGTTATGGGCAGATGGGAATTTGTTAATGTCCTGTTGTAGAAAACCTGAAACTTAACTTAATTAAAATGCATCAACCGCGTGTGTTACCGTGATGGTCTCTTTCCGGCGGAATCCGGGAAGTGAACACGGTGTTGGAGTAATGCTTGACGTAGGTTGTTCTAGGATCACTTCTTGATCATAGTTTGTCGCTGTGCCTTTGCCTTCTCTTCTCGCTCTCTTTTGCGCATATGTTAGCCACCAAATATGCTAGTCGCTTGCTGCAGCTCCACATCATACCTTTACCCTTCCTATAAGATTAAATAGTCTTGATCGCGAGGGTGTGAGATTACTGAGTCCCCGTGACTCACAGATACTTCCAAAACCAGTTTGCAGGTGCCGATGTTACCGAGTAGGTGATGCAACCAAGCTCAAGGAGGAGCTCGATGAAGATCTTGTCCTTTGTGTTGTACCGTTTCCAGTTGATCAGTAGTGGAGCCTAGTCGGGACGATCGAGGATCTGTGTAGCATTTGGGGTAGTCTTCTTTTACTTTGGTTTCATAGTCGGACCTTGAGTGTATTTGGATCATTGTAATGCTTTATTCATGTAATTGTGTGAAGTGGCGATTGTAAGCCAACTATGTAACTCTTTTCCTTATGTATTACATGGGTTGTGTGAAGATTACCTCACTTGCGACATTGCTTTCAATGCGGTTATGCATCTAAGTTGTGCTTCGACACGTGGGAGATATAGCCGCATCGAGGGCGTTATAGACCGCTATCCAGCATGCATCTATAGTATTAAGTTCAAAAGAATAGAGTAACGCTTTAAGCAAGATGACATGATGTAGAGGGATAAACTCATGCAATATGAAATAAACCCCATCTTGTTATCCTCGATGGCAACAATCCAATACGTGCCTTGCTGCCCCTACTCTCACTGGGAGAGGACACCGCAAGATTGAACCCAAAGCTAAGCACTTCTCCCATTGCAAGAAAGATCAATCTAGTAGGCCAAACCAAACTGATAATTCGAATAGAATTGCAAAGATAACCAATCGTACATAAAAGAATTCAAAGAAGATTCAAATATTGTTCATGGATAAACTTGATCATAAACCCACAATTCATCGGTCTCAACAAACACACCGCAAAAGAAGATTACATCGAATAGATCTCCACAAGAGAGGGGGAGAACTTTGTATTGAGATCCAAAAAGAGAGAAGAAGTCATATAGCTAATAACTATGGACCCGAAGGTCTGAAGTAAACTACTCACACTTCATCGGAGAGGCTATGGTGTTGATGTAGAAGCCCTCCGTGATCGATGCCCCCTCCGACGGAGCTCCGGAAAAGGCCCCAAGATGGGATCTCACGGGTATAGAAAGTTACGGCGGTGGAATTAGGGTTTTGGCTCCGTATATGGTTGTTCTGGGGTACGTAGGTATATATAGGAGGAAGAAGTTCGTCGGTGGAGCAACATGGGCCTCGTGAGGGTGGAGGCCGTGCTTGGGGGGGGGGGGGTAGGCGCCCCCCTACCTCGTGCCCTCTTGGTTGCTTTCTTGACGTAGGGTCCAAGTCCTCTGGATCATGTTCGTTCCGAAAATCACGTTCCCAAAGGTTTCATTCCGTTTGGACTCCGTTTGATATTCTTTTTCTGCGAAACTCTGAAATAGGCAAAAAAACAGCAATTCCGGGCTGGGCCTCCGTTTAATAGGTTAGTTCCAAAAATAATATAAAAGAGTATAATAAAGCCCAATAATGTCCAAAACAGGATATAATATAGCATGGAACAATAAAAAAATTATAGATACGTTGGAGACGTATCAAGCATCCCCAAGCTTAATTCATGCTCGTCCTCGAGTAGGTAAATGATAAAAACAGAATTTTTGATGTGGAATGCTACTTGGCATAATTTCAATGTAATTCTCTTAATTATGGTATGAATATTCAGATCTGTTAAATTCAAGACAAAAGTTCAATATTGACATAGAAATAATAATACTTGAAGAATACTAACTAAGCAATTATGTCTCTTCAAAATAACATGGCCGAAGAAAGTTAACCCTACAAAATCATATAGTCTGGCTATGCTCCATCTTCACCACATATAGTATTTAAATCATGCACAACCCCGATGACAAGCCAAGCAATTGTTTCATACTTTTGGTGTTCTCAAAACTTTTTCAATCTTCACGCAATACATGAGCGTGAGCCATGGACATAGCACTATATGTGAAATAGAATGGTGGTTGTGGAGAAGACAAAAAGGGAGAAGATAGTCTCATATCAACTAGGCATATCAACGGGCTATGGAGATGCCCATTAATAGATATCAATGTGAGTGAGTAGGGATTGCCAAGCAACGGATGCACTAGAGCTATAATATATGAAAGCTCAACAAAAAGAACTAAGTGTGTGTGCATCCAACTAGCATGCTCACGAAGACCTAGGGCATTTTGAGGAAGCCCATTATTGGAATATACAAGCCAAGTTCTATAATAAAAAATTCCCACTAGTATATGAAAGTGATAACATAGGAGACTCTCTATCATGAAGATCATGGTGCTTCTTTGAAGCACAAGTGTGGAAAAAAGGATAGTAGTATTGTCCCTTTTTTGGGCCTTCCTTTTTTATTTGGCCTTTCTCTTTTTTGGGACTGAGGGAGTCCTGGATTAGGCGGTATCCGGACGGCCGGATTATATCCTTTGGCCGGACTGTTGGACTATGAAGATACAAGATTGAAGACTTCGTCCCGTGTCCGGATGGGACTCTACTTGGCATGGAAGGCAAGCTTGGAAAGACGGATATGTAGATCTCCTTCCTTGTAACCGACTCTGTGTAACCCTAGCCCCCTCCGGTGTCTATATAAACCGGAGGGTTTTAGTCCATAGGACAACAACAATCATACCATAGGCTAGCTTCTAGGGTTTAGCCTCTTCGATCTCATGGTAGATCAACTCTTGTACTACTCATATCATCAAGAACAATCAAGCAGGACATAGGGTTTTACCTCCATCAAGAGGGCCCGAACCTGGGTAAACATCGTGTCCCCTGCCTCCTGTTACCATCCGCCTTAGACGGACAGTTCGGGACCCCCTACACGAGATCCGCCGGTTTTGACACCGACATTGGTGCTTTTATTGAGAGTTCCTCTGTGTCGTCATCGTTAGGATTGATGGCTCCTTCGATCATCAGCAGTGATGCAGTCCATGGTGAGACTTTTCTCCCCGGACAGATCTTTGTATTCGGTGGCTTCACAGTGCGGGCCAACTCGCTTGGCCATCTGGAGCAGATTGAGAGTTACGCCCCTGGCCACTAGGTCAGGTTTGGAAGCTTAAACTACACGGCCGACATCCGCAGAGATTTGATCCTCGACGGATTCGAGCCCGTGCCGAGCACGCCGCACGGTCACGATGAGCACGATTTAGCTCTACCATCGGACAGTGTTCAGGAGACCACACCGGCAACCGCTCCGACCCTTAATTCGGAGCCAATTGCGCCATCCATGGATGGGTGGATATTCCCCGCCACGGAGGCCGCATTCTCAGTGGCGATCGAGCCGAGTATCGACCTTACCCTTCACGGGAGCCGTGACTCCGAACTGCCGGATTCTTCCCCGGCCACGGACTCCGAACCGCCTGCGCCTGTGCCTATCAAATCCGACTGGGCGCCGATCATGGAGTTCACCTCCACGGATTTCTTTCAGCACTTGCCCTTCGGCAACATACTGAACTCATTAAGGTCTCTCTCCTTGTCAGAAGAGTCCTGGCCGAACTATGTCTGGCAGGACTGGGATGCGGATGACGAAGAAATTCGCCGCCCACCCACCACCCACTTAATAGCCACTATCGATGATTTGACCGACACGCTCGACTTCGACTCCGTAGACATCGACAGTATGGACGACGATGCGGGAGACGAACAGGAACCACTGCCCACAGGGCACTGGACATCCACCTCATCATATGATATATACATGGTGGACACACCCAAAGAAGGCAATCACGACAGGATAGCGGAGGATGACCCCTCCAAGAAGCAACCCAAGCGCCGACGTCAGCGGCACCGCTCTAAGTCTCGCCAAAGCAAAAGTGGTGATACCGGCACAGGAGATAATGGCACTCTGGACAGTGCCGAAGATGACAACAATCCCCTCCAGCAAGATTTAGAGCAGGAGGATGGAGAAGCCAGCCCTCCTGAGAGAGCGGCAGATGGAGAGGCAGAGGATGATAATTACATGCCTCCCTCCGAAGACGAGGCAAGCCTCGATGATGACGAATTTGTCGTGCTTGAGGATCCCGTCAAGCAAGAGCGCTTCAAGCATCGACTTATAGCCACGACAAATAGCCTTAAGAAAAAGCAACAGCAACTTCAAGCTGATCAAGATTTGCTAGCTGACAGATGGACTGAGGTCCTTGAGGCTGAGGAATATGAACTCGAACGCCCCTCCAAGAGTTACCCAAAGCGCAGGTTGCTACCCACAAAAACTTCCAGATCCACAAAAACGACCTTCAAAGGCGTCATACCAGGTGTAGAGGCCCATTGCACAGGCTCAGTCACACTGGAAGTGGTCTTCGGATGCCCGGATAACTTCCGAAGCGAAGAGTTAATCTTCGATATAGTCCCGTTCCGCAGTGGCTATCATGCACTGCTCGGGCAAACCGCATTTGCGAGATTCAATGCGGTACCGCATTATGCATACCTCAAGCTCAAGATGACAGGACCTCGGGGGGTCATCACAGTCAATGGAAACACAAAGCGCTCTCTCCGCACGGAGGAGCACACTGCGGCCCTCGCAGCAGAAGCACAAAGCAGCCTCTTCGGGCAATCCACCAGTTCGGTGATTAAACACCCGGACACCGTCAAGTGCGCCCGGAGTAATCTGCAACAAGACTGCCTGGCACGCTCCGAGTTCACATAGCAATGCGGCCCCCACCCCAGTCCCCGCCAAACGGTGAAATCCATGCCACGCATACATAATTACGCATTGAAAATACCATGGGAATAGGTGGGGGGGCACGACTACGGCACACCCCGAAACGCGGCTCAACCGCACTAGGGACTTCCTGCCTTATTATTTTTTCTCTCTTTCAGGACTTTACTCTCTGGAAACCCCTCCGGCAGTATGATTATCGAACACACGATACAACAACCAAGGAGGCAGAAAGCTACGTTGCATCATGGAATTCCTAGGTGGTCTCCGATAACGAGTGAAATACCTGCTTTAAATACCATTCCTCAGCTTACCCTTGGAGGGGACATGTCAAATAGTCCTACTTTTTGCTTATCGCACTACTTGTATCATTCTGCTTCGACGCACCTTTTTGAATAAACAATGCATTCTCTATTCTTTTATATATATGTTCATTCATGACATTCAGCACCCGTACACTCTGGTAACGGCCAATACACTAGGGGCTTAAGCGTACCCTATAATACGGCGTGAGAAGTCCGAACACTTTCGATAGTGCGGCACCCCAAACTTATAGCATTATATGCATCAGCTCCGAATCATGTCTTGGGTCAATAGTTGGGTTTGCCCAGCTCCCATGTTTTGGTACCTTACGTTCTGCTATATCGGCTAAGGTAGCACTGGGAGAACTACTGCGATTGTTCCCCGGTTCATCTGGGCAAGCACCTCAGTAGAGAAAGCTAAAACTGACTGTCATGATAAGGCGAGAGCCGGTCGCTGTTCGAGAGGTCTCGAGTCCCTAAAGACTTATGCCGCTTAGAGCGAGGAGTCGGCTTTGTCCGGCTTAAGGCGTGTATAGCACCCCGAATTCGGCCTTCCGAATACTAGGGGCTTCGCCAAAATTTAAAATTGTAGACTTCTATGGCTAAGTGAGAGTGATAAAGCATTATAGTCTAATTGCCTTGTTCGTTGTGCTGAGCACCTCCCTCGAAGGACCTAACAATGGGAACAAGAGTGCTCCGATTTATCCCGAACACCCCAGCACTCGTGGCATGGGGGCAGAAGCCGGCGACTGGCCATCTCTCAGATTTAATAAACAGCCGCACAGAAGGTAATAGTTTAAATTCAAACAAACGTTGCATAGCGCATATGAACAAGTTTTCATAATACAGGATCACACGAGCAAGTTCATTCAAAAATTACATCCTTTGCACACTCGTCCGCCACAAGACGGTCACCCTTCAGGACACCCTCATAATACATTTCGGGGTGGTGATGCTCCTTGCCCTGCGGCAGCCCCTCCTTCACCAGCTTCTCGGCGTCCATCTTGGCCCAGTGCACCTTCGCAGGGGCAAAAGCCCAGCGTGCACCTTCGATGCAGATGGACCGCTTTATGACTTCCAGCCGTGGGCAGGCATCCACAAGCCGCCTCACCAGGCTGAAGTAGCTGTTGGGAAGGGAGTCGCCAGGCCACATCCGGACTATAAGGCCCCTCATGGCCTGTTCGGCCGCCTTGTGCAGCTCGACCAGTTGCTTTAGCTGGTCGCTCACAGGCATCAGGTGTTCAGTCCCAGTATACTGAGACCAGAACAACTTCTCCGTCGAGCTTCCCTCCTCGGCCTGGTAATACTTCGCGGCATCCGACACACTGCGGGGCAAATCTGTGAAAGCTCTTGGAGAGCTCCGGTCTCGGGTAAGTAACAAGTAATTTACTTTCACATGCTTGCTTTGCATATTGAAGGCTTTACCGCCCGCTATCTTCCTCATCGCTTCAATTTCATGGAGGGCCTTTTGGGCTTCAGCCTTGGCATGCTTTGTGCTCTCGAGGGTCACGGCAAGCTCGGACTCTCGCATCTTCGAGTCAAGCTCCAAAGCCTCGTGCTTCTTCACGAGAGCCTGGAGCTCTTGCTGCACCTCGCCCACTCGTGCCTCTTGTTTTTCCCGCTCGGTGCACTCCTTGGCCTCTTTGTTTTCGGCCTCGGACAGCGCTTGCTTCAGGGTCGCCACTTCGGCCGTGGCCCCTGGCACATCCATGATGATCCTATCATTTTGCAACCGCATCTTTATATATATATACATACAAGGCATTACTTACCTTTGTTCTCCTCGAGCTGCCTCTTGGCAAGACCGAGCCCTTTCTCGGACCGCTCGAGGTTCTGCCTCAGTGCAGCGACCTCCGCAGTCAATGCGGCACAGGTCAGCAGCGAAGCCTGCATATGCATATAGACATACTTATTTCAGACTCCTGCAGATATTATTTCATCCTCTATTCGGCTTTTCTTTGTGAACACCAAACAGAGCATCAGGGGCTACTGTCTATGCGGTAATATTTTCCCATATTTTTAATACTTACCTCAAAGCTTGTTAGAAGGCTGGCATAGGCTTCAGTCAGTCCACTCTTGGCAGACTGAACCTTCTTGATCACCGCACTCATAATAGTGCGGTGCTCTTCATCGATGGAAGCGCCGCGAGGCGCTCCCAGCAGGTTGTCCGGTGCCTCTGGATGGACAGAGGTCACCGGTACGGGTGGCTTGCCCCTCTTGGAAGGGGCCGCCTGCCGGAGTCTGGAACCACTGGAGGTTCTGGCGCGGCGTTCGGCTGGGGGCCGAACTTGGAGCCCTTGGGAGTCTTGCTCCCTTCGCGCTTGGAGTGTGGAAGGTCGCCTCGAGGCGCCTCCGGGACTATCTCCCCCCCGGCTCGGTGCCCCTTGAGACAGTACCTCGACATCGTCTGTAGGGCGAGGAGAGGAGGCGGTTGGAAGAGTATCACTATTCATATCCGACGAGTCCAAGGAACCGTCCAACGAGGATACGTCGATACGGGCTCGGGGTGGACTGCATAATCATATTCGACGTTAGGAGAAGCAGTGCAACAAAAGTATGCTATGAGTTACTCTGGTATCCAAATACTTACGACTTCGCCAAGGGCTTGGCCCTGAGTAACCACTCATCTTTACCGTCGGCGGCGGTGGTGGAACAGTCTGGAAGGAGAGTCCTTCCCTTCTTGGACCCTTTGGCCTCCCCGGTTGGGGCAGCCTTCCTTTTCTTGTCTCCCCCGGTTGGAGGGGGAGAATCTTCATCTTCCTCCTCGTTTTCACGGGAGGAGTGCGTCTCGGAGTTATCGGACAATGAGTCCGATACCACCTGGTGCTGGCAACTCTTTCAGGTTCCCGTGGCCTTCTTCTTGGTCTTCTCCGGCACCTCATAAGGAGCCGGAGTCCGCATCTCCGTCAGGAGAGCATCTACATGGTCTTCGGGCAGAAGGGCCGGACAGTTAATCTGCTCCGATGTCTCCACCCAGTCCTGTCAAAGGCATGGGAGCTCAGACCCCGCACGTGGTTAAGCTATGGGAAATAAAAACCCTACCAGATGTACAGAACTTACCGGATTCGCAGGGCGCTTCGCGCTTAGCCCGCGGTCATCGGTAAGAGAAGGGGGGACCTCGGCGCCCTTGAACATCACCTTCTAGACGTCCTTATGCATCGTGTCAAAGAGCTCGCGTATAGTCTGGTGCTGGGCCAGGTCGAACTCCCATAAGTTGAAAGCCCGTTGTTGCCATGGGAGGATCCGACGGAAGAGCATGACCTAGACTATGTTGACAAGCTTAAGTTTCTTGCTTATCATGTTCCGGATACACTTCTGGAGTCCGTCCAGCTCCACCGATGAGCCAGGACAGGCCCTTCTCCTTCCAGGAAGTGAGCCGCGTGGGGATTCTGGATCGAAACTCGGGGGCCGCCACCTGGTTGGTGTCGCGCGGCTCGGTGATGTAGAACCACCCCAATTGCCACCCCTTTGTGGTCTCGACGAAGGATCCCTCGAGGCATTTTGCCCACCATGGCTCCACCGTGTTCCGCTTGTTGGCCGCCTACTACCTTCGGCTTGATATTGAAGGTCTTCAGCCACAGGCCGAAGTGGGGCCGGATGCGGAGAAAAGCCTCGCACACGACGATGAACACCGAGATGTTCAGGATGAAATTCGGGGCCAGATCATGGAAGTCCAGCCCATAATAGAACATAAGGCCACAGACGAATGGATGGAGGGGATACCCCAGTCCGCAGATGAAGTGGGGGAGGAAAACCACCCTTTCGTAAGGTTCCGGGGTAGGGACGATCTGCCCCGCGGCTGGCAGCCGGTGCGTGATATCCGCGGCTAAGTATCCGACCCCATGTCATTTTTTATGTACCCCTCCGTGACGGAGGAGACCATCCACTTGCGTCCCGCTCCGGACATGTTTGGAGAGAGTTGAGGAGAAGGATGTGGACTTGGGCGCTGGAGCTCGAGTGCGTGAGAATGGATGAGCAAGGAGGAACAAGGCGTGGGTAGAAAAAGGTGAAACCTTATCCCTTTATAAGGGCGGACAAAAACTATGCACCCCCACCAGCCTAGTAAAACTCACTTATCCCCCGAGCGCCGTAATTCATGATGCGGTTGGGTTACCCACATCCGTATTGACGGGATCCCATAATAAGGGAACACGATCTCTGCTTCGACAAGACGTGCCAAGGAAACCGCCTCGCGAAACACGCTGAGATAGGTTATGAAAAACGATTCGAATAAAGACCTGGCTATGCTGTGATGTCACGCTACGGGGTACATCAGCAGATTAGATTTGTGGAAATATTATTCTCTCTATGGTGGTATGTGGAACTTGTTTTGCAGAGCCGGACACGATCCTCATGTTCAAAATCTTCTATGAAGTATTCGGAGGAGGAACCTGCCTTGCAATGCCGAAGACAATCTGCGCGCCGGACTCATCGTCATTGATGCCTCGTTCAGGGGCTACTGATTGAGTCCTAGATTAGGGGGTATCCGGACAGCCGGATTATATCCTTTGGCCGGACTGTTGGACTATGAAGATACAAGATTGAAGACTTCGTCCCGTGTCCGGATGGGACTCTCCTTGGCGTGGAAGGCAAGCTCGACAATACGGATATGTAGATCTCCTTCCTTGTAACCGACTCTGTGTAACCCTAGCCCCCTCCGGTGTCTGTATAAACCGGAGGGTTTTAGTCCGTAGGACAACAACAATCATACCATAGGCTAGCTTCTAGGGTTTAGCCTCTTTGATCTCGTGATAGATCAACTCTTGTACTACTCATATCATCAAGAACAATCAAGCAGGACGTAGGGTTTTACCTCCATCAAGAGGGCCCGAACCTGGGTAAACATCGTGTCCCCTACCTCCTATTACCATCTGCCTTAGACGCACAGTTTGGGACCCCCTACCCGAGATCCGCCAGTTTTGACACCGAGAGGGACAATCCTCTATGAATGATGATCATCACACTTCTATTTATTTACAACTCAATGATTACAACTCGATACTAGAACAAAGTATGACTCTATATGAATGTGTAACACCCACGATGCGGCTATATCTCCCACGTGTCAGAGCACGACTTAGAGGCATAACCGCATAGTAGGCATGTCGCAAGAGGGGTAATCTTTACACATCCCATGTACTGAATAAGAAGGGATAAAGAGTTGGCTTACAATCGCCACTTCACACAATACATAAATATAGCATTACATCATCTAGAATACAATCAAGGTCCGACTATGGAACCAAATAAGGAAAGACAACCCCTAATGCAAAAGATCCCCGATCACCCCGACTGGGCTCCACTACTGATCAACTGGAACGAAACAACACAACGAACACGATCTTCATCGGGCTCCCACTTGAGCTCAGTTGCGCCACTTGCACTGGTATCATCGGCACATGCAACTGGTACGGGGACTCAGCAATCTCACACCCTCGCGATCAAGACTATTTAAGCTTATGGGTAGGAAAAAGGTAGTGAGGTGGATCTGCAGCAAGCTCTAGCATATATGGTGGCTCACATACGCAACTAAGAGCGAGAAGAGAAGCAAACACGGTCATGAACTAGAAGTGATCAAGAAGTGATCCTGAATCTACTTATGTTCAAGCATAACACCAAAACCGTGTTCACTTCCCGGACTCCGCCGGAAAGAGACCATCACGGCTACACACGCTGTTGATTCATTTTAATTAAGTTAAGTGTCAGGTTTTCTACAACCGGATACTAACAAATTCCCATCTGCTCATAACCACGGGCATGGCTTTCAAAAGTTCAAACCCTGCAGGGGTGTCCCAACTTAGCCCATCACAATCTCTCACGGTCAAAGAAGGATATTCCTTCTCCCAGGAAGACCCGATCAGGCTCGGAATCCCGGTTACAAGACATTTCGACAATGGTAAAACAAGACCAGCAAGACCGCCCGATGTGCCGACATCCTGATAGGAGCTGCACATATCTCGTTCTCAGGGCAACACCGGATGAGCAATCCGTACAACTAAAACCAAGCCTCAAGTTTCCCCGAGGTGGCGCTGCAAGGGGCTCTAGTTCGGACCAACACTTAGACAAGCACTGGCCTGGGGGGTTAAAATAAAGATGACCCTTGAGTCTGTAGAACCCAAGGGAAGGTGATAGGTTGTTAGTGCAAATGTAAAACCAAGGTTGGGCCTTGCTGGAGGAGTTTTATTCAAGGCGAACTGTCAAGGGGTTCCCATTATAACCCAACCGCATAAGGAACGCAAAATCAAGGAACATAACACCGGTATGACAGAAACTAGGGCGACAAGAGTGGAACAAAACACCAGGCATAAGGCCGAGCCTTCCACCCTTTACCAAGTATATAGGTGCATTAAAGTAAACAAGATATAATAATGATATCCCAATAGTAATCCATGTTCCAACATGGAACAAACTTCATCTTCACCTGCAACTAGCAACGCTATAAGAGGGGCTGAGCAAAGCGGTAACATAGCCAAACAATGGTTTGCTGGGACAAGGTCGGTTAGAGGCTTCACATGGCAATATGGGAGGCATGATATAGCAAGTGGTAGGTATCGCAACATAGCAAAAGAGCGAGCAACTAGCAAGCAAAGATAGAAGTGATTTCGAGGGTATGGTCATCTTGCCTCCAAAGTTCTCCGAGTTGACATAAGCTTGATCCTCGTAAGTGTACTCAACGGGTTCCTCGAACACGTAATCGTCTCCCGGCTCTACCCAAGGCAAGAACACAAGCAAAAGAAACCACAATCAACCACGGTGCAATGCGCAAGCAACATGATGCAAAACATGGCATGATATGCGGGATGTAATATGCAATGCATATGCGTGCTCCGGAAGGAAAATAATGAACCAGGCCTCAACATGGAAAACCAAGTGCGCTGCTCGAAAGATGAGTTGATTTTAGTCGAAATCGATATAAAGATCACCCGAATCGGATGCACGGTTTGCAAATGGCAAGCAAAACAATAATGGCATAATCCTGCGATTAACAACACGATGTCATATAAAATGCAACAAGAAACTAAGCTACTACACTCTAACATAGCAACAAAGCACATGGCAGTGATCTACTCAAGATGCTTGACAAAAGATGAACACTGAGCTACGGCTAAATCACACAATAGCAGGTTCAAACAAGCATGGCAAAAGTGCAAAAGATATCAGCTTCACAGACTTAGAGAAAATAACATGCCAGGAATTAACATGAGGAAGCAATGTTTAGAGCAAGATAACAGCATGCTATAGGAACATGACATAGCAAAGCAAGGCATGGAATGAATCTACTCAAATCATATAACAAAAGTCCCTTACTGACCATAAGCCAAAAAGTATCAGAAGATATAATGGCACCCATGTAAACATCGCAAGTTTCATTAACAGATTCAGACTTAGCAGAAAACTGGACATGGCAAAAAACAGAGTTATGAAGGCATGTTTGCGAGCTCGATGCACTCAACACAAGGCATTGCATGACAAGCTAATCATACTACCAGCAAGAAGACATGTTCAAGAAGCTAACCATGGCAAGAACCATCTCATAGCATGCATGGATCAACTACAACAACCTTGGCAAAATTGATTAACACGTAAACAATCTGCCAGGAACATTTTATAGCAAAAGTAGAGCAAGGTTGAGTCATGCTAGGATACTCCACAAATGCAAATAAGGACATGGATGGATAGAGCAGAACCATATGTCCAAACAATCCTTACTGAACATACTCAAAAGAAGCATGGATCTCTCTGTAGCAACATGAATACATGGCATAAAAATAACATCAGGGAAATGACTTAGTGAAAATCTAAGTCCCTGAAAACAGTAATATTACGAGAGCTACTTTCCATGCTTGTGCTAGTAACCACATTGATCACAAAAATACATGGCATACACGCCTGTAAAGATGGCATGGCATAGCCCAAAACACATGTAGAGCTCACAACCATATGGAGCACACAATAATCATGGAAAAAATGACAAATGCTCAAACTCTGCTAAGAAACAGGAACTAACATTATGAAGCACTCTTGCAAAAGCAATTTGGGCATCAAGATGGACTCAAACAAGCACGGTGCAATGGAACAAAATGAAGAGGACATCCTAACGAACATTTGGACATATAATACACTCCAAATGGAAACACATGCACAGAGTTATGACAGGATGAAATATGCATCAGAATGTTAGGGACTTAGCCAAATTTTGAAAAAAAAGAGGGCGAGCGGTGGACAGTAAAACAGCGCCTAGTCGAGGGATAAGGCGGGGGCGCGCTCACCATGGGCCTGGCCCAGGTCGACCGCCAGGAGGAGGCAGGTCGGCGCTGAGGCTATGGCCCATGCACGGGGCCCATACGGAGGGTCAACGGGGGCGCGCAGATTGGGCTCCTCCCGATCCCGCACGACGGCGGCGGCATGGTCGCCGGATCCGGGCGAGGGCGGCGGCCTCGCTGGATCCCAGCGCGAGGACGACGAAGGGACGGCGCGGGTTGCCCGACGGAGGCGAGTGCAGTCGGCGACGGAGGAGAGGAGCTCGGGGCGGCGGACGGGCGCCGGCGGGGCCGGCGACGAGGTCGGAGGACGCCGGGCGGCGGCGACCTCGTCGGAGAAGCTGTGGTGGCGCGCGGGCCTGGCGACGGAGATGCGTGGGCCAGGAGGCGCGGTGGTGCGGGCTTCGGGGGCCCCGCGCGGGCCCTGGTGGGCCGGCGGGTGAGGCGCGGCGGCGGGGACGTCCGGCGTGACGTGGTAGGCTGTGATTCGCCGGTGGCAGCGGCACGGACGCATCCGACTCGGACGGACATGTCTGGTGGCGCGACGAGAGGGAGAGCTAGGGTTAATCCACGAATTTTGGACGGGGAGGACAAATATATAGGTAGAGGGAGCTAGGAGAGTCCAAATGAGGTGCGGTTTTCGGCCACGCGATAGTGATCGAACGACCGAGAGGATGGAGGGGATTTTGATGGGTTTGTGGGCTGACTTGGAGGGGTGTTGGGCTGCAACACACACGATGCCTTTATGGTTCCCCGATTAACCGTTGGAGTATCAAACGGACTCCAAATGGCACGAAACTTGACATGCGGTCTACCGGTGGTGAACCAAGGCCGCTTGGCAAATCTCGGTCCATTCCGAGAACCTTTAACACCCGCTCACGAAAAGAGGCAAAAGGGGGCGCAAGAGGACATAGGAGTGCTGGATTGCAAAACGGACAACGGGGAAGATGCTTGGATGCATGAGACGAACACGTATGCAAATGCGATGCACATGATGACATGATATGAAATGCATGAAACGCAAACAAATGACAAGGCAACAACAGCGAATAACTAGAAGACACCTGGCGCAATGGTCTCGGGGCGTTACAGAATGCCTCCGGCGGTATACCGGGATAGCAATGATGCATGAGTGACTTGTACGAAAGAATTATGAACAATGGCTTTGCCACAACTAAAATGTCAACTACATGATCATGCAAAGCAATATGACAATTATGGAGCATGTCATAGTAAATGGAACGGTGGAAAGTTGCATGGCAATATATCTCGGAATGGCTATGGAAATGCCATGATAGGTAGGTATGGTGGCTGTTTTGAGGAAGGCATATGGTGGGTGTATGATACCGACGAAAGGTGCGCGGTATTAGAGAGGCTAGCAATGGTGGAAGGGTGAGAGTGTGTATAATCCATGGACTCAACATTAGTCATAAAGAACTCACATACTTATTGCAAAAATCTATTAGTTATCGAAGCAAAGTAGTACGCGCATGCTCCTAGGGGGATAGATTGGTAGGAAAAGACCATCGCTCGTCCTCGACCGTCACTCATAAGGAAGACAATCAATAAATAAATCATGCTCCAACTTCTTCACATAACGGTTCACCATATGTGCATGCTACGGGGATCACAAACTTCAACACAAGCATTTCTCAAATTCACAACTACTCAACTAGCACGACTCTAATATCACCATCTCCATATCTCAAAACAATTATCAAGTATAAAACGTCTCATAGTATTCAACACACTCATAAGAAAGAAAGAAAAATAATCTTGAATGCCTAACATAATTAAAGCAAATTACCACTCTGTTTTGTAGGACTCTCAAAATAATCTAAGTGAAGCATGAGAGAACAATAGTTTCTATAAAACAAATCCACCACCTTGCCCTAAAAGATATAAGTGAAGCACTAGAACAAAAACAATATAACTCAAAAGATATAAGTGAAGCACATAGAGCATTCTAACAATTTCCGAATCATGTGTGTCTCTCTCAAAAGGTGTGTACCGCAAGGATGATTGTGTAAAACTAACAAATAAAGCCTCAAATAATATAAGACGCTCCAAGAAAAACACATATCATGTGGTAAATAAAAAAATAGCTCCAAGTAAAGTTACCGATGGAAATAGACGAAAGAGGGGATGCCTTCCGGGGCATCCCCAAGCTTGGGCTTTTAGGTGTCCTTAGATTATCTTGGGGTGCCATGGGAATCCCCAATCTTAGGCTCTTGCCACTCCTTGTTCCATAATCCATCAAATCTTTCACCCAAAACTTGAAAACTTCACAACACAAAACTTAAAGTAGAAAATCTCGTGAGCTCCGTTAGCGAAAGAAAACAAAACACCACTTCAAGGTACTGGAATGAACTCATTATTTATTTATATTGGTGTTAAACCTACTGTATTCCAACTTGTCTATGGTTTATAAACTATTTTACTACCCGTAGATTCATCAAAATAAGCAAACAACACACGAAAACAGAATCTGTCAAAAAGAGAACAGTCTGTAGTAATCTGTAGCTAACGCAAGTTCTGGAACCCCAAAAATTCTAAAATAAATTTCTGGACGTGAGGAATTTATCTATTAATCATATGAAAAAGGAATTAACTAAATATCACTTTCCAAATAAAAAAGGCAGCAATTCTCGTGAGCACTAAAGTTTCTGTTTTTTACAACAAGATTAAAAAGACTTTCCCCAAGTCTTCCCAACGGTTCTACTTGGCACAAAAACTAATTAAACACAATAAACACAACCAAAACAGAGGCTAGATAAATTATTTATGACTAAACAGGAGCAAAAAGTAAGTAATAAACATAAAATTGGGTTGCCTCCCAACAAGCGCTATCGTTTAACGCCCCTAGCTAGGCATAAAAGCAAGGATAGATCTAGGTATTGCCATCTTTGGTAGGCAATCCATAAGTGCCTCTTATAATAGATTCATATGGTAATTTAATTTTCTTTCTAGGGAAGTGTTCCATTCCTTTCCTTAATGGAAATTGGAATCTAATATTCCCTTCCTTCATAATTGCACCAATTATTCTAAGGAAAGGTCTACCAAGAATAATAGGACATCAAGGATTGCAATCTATGTCAAGAACAATAAAATCTAAGGGCACATAATTCCTATTTGAAAAAATAAGAAAATCATTAACTCTTCCCATAGGTTTCTTAATAGTTGAATCCACAAGGTGCAAGTTTAAAGAGCAATCATCAAAATCATGGAAACCTAGCAAATCACACAAAGTCTTTGGAATCGTGGAAACACTAGCACCCAAATCACACAAAGCATAACATTCATGATCTTTAGTTTTTATTTTAATAGTAGGTTCCCACTCATCATAATTTTTTCTAGGGATAGAAACTTCCAACTCAAGTTCTTCTTCATAAGATTGCATCAAAGCATCAACGATATGTTTGGTAAAGGCTTTATTTTGACTATAAGCATGAGGAGAATTTAGCATGGATTGTAACAAGGAAATACAATCTATCAAAGAGAAATTATCATAATTAAATTCCTTGAAATCCAAAATACTGGGTTCATTGATATTTAAAGTTTTGACCTCTTCAATCCCACTTTAAACAATTTTAGTATCAAGATCTAAAGACTCCGAATTTTTGGAATGCCTTCTAGGTAAAGGTGGATCATATTCAGTCCCATCATTATCAAGAGTCATACTGCAAAACAAAGATTTAATAGGGGACACATCAATAACTTTTAGATCTTCATCTTTATTATCCCCAAAATTTTCTGGCTTAGTGATCATCTTATTAACCAAGGTGGCCTGCTTATCTGAGACTTCAGCTATTAACTTCTCAAGGTGAGCAATATGAGATTTAAAACCATCAAATTCTTTAGTCATATCATCGAGCTCTTTATTCATTGAACCGATAAAGCTTTTTTGTTCCTTCAGCTCATTTCTAAAGAAATTATTATGCTAAAATTGTAAGACCATAAAACTCCGGACGTTGCTTTCGATCTCTTCTATCCTTTTAAGGTGATGATCACCAAATCTAGGTAGAGCCATCGTGACAAGCAAGCAATCCAACACACAAGCAAACAATAGACGGGCAAAAAGAGGCAAATAGAGAAAGAGAAGGAGGACGGAGAGAGAGGGCGAATAAAACGGCAAGGGTGAAGTGGGGGAGAGGAAAACGAGAGGCAAATGGCAAATAATGTAATGCGGGAGATAAGGGTTTGTGATGGGTACTTGGTATGTTGACTTTTGCGTAGACTCCCCGGCAATGGTGCCAGAAATCCTTCTTGCTACCTCTTGACCACTGCGTTGGTTTTCCCTTGAAGAGGAAAGGGTGATGCAGCAAAGTAGCGTAAGTATTTCCCTCAGTTTTTGAGAACCAAGGTATCAATCCAGTAGGAGGCCACGCACGAGTCCCTCGCACCTACACAAACAAATAAAATCCTCGAAACCAACGCAATAAAGGGGTTGTCAATCCCTTCACGGTCACTTACAAAAGTGAGATCTGATAGATATGATAAGATAATATTTTTGGTATTTTTATGATAAAGATGCAAAGTAAAGAAATAAAAATAAATGGAAAAGGAAATAGCTTGTTGACGGAAGATTAATATGATGGAAAATAGACCCCGGGGCCATAGGTTTCACTAGTGGCTTCTCTCGAGAGCATAAGTATTACGGTGGGTAAACAAATTACTATTGAGCAATTGACAGAACTGTGCATAGTTATGAGAATATCTAGGTATGATCATGTATATAGGCATCATGTCTGAGACAAGTAGATCGACTCCTGCCTGCATCTACTACTATTACTCCACACATCGACTGCTATCCAGCATGCATCTAGAGTATTAAGTTCAAAAGAATAGAGTAACGCTTTAAGAAAGATGACATGATGTAGAGGGATAAACTCATGCAATATGAAATAAACCCCATCTTGTTATCCTCTATGGCAACAATACAATACGTGCCTTGCTGCCCCTACTGTCACTGGGAAAGGACACCACAAGCTTGAACCCAAAGCTAAGCACTTCTCCCATTGCAAGAAAGATCAATCTAGTAGGCCATACCAAACTGTTAATTCAAAGATACTTGCAAAGATAACCAATCATACAAAAAAGAATTCAGAGAAGATTCAAATATTGTTCATAGATAAACTTGATCATAAACCCACAATTCATCGTCTCAACAAACACACCGCAAAAGAAGATTACATCGAATAGATCTCCACAAGAGAGGGGGAGAACTTTGTATTGAGATCCAAAAAGAGAGAAGAAGCCATCTAGCTAATAACTATGGACCCGAATGTCTTAAGTAAACTACTCACACTTCATCGGAGAGGCTATGGTGTTGATGTAGAAGCCCTCTGTGATCGATGCCTGTTGGAGATATGCCCTAGAGGCAATCATGTATGATGATATTTCCTATGTGTTTATGAATAAATATAGTCCTTGGACATTATCAATGATGTGTATCAGCAAGTACGTGACTTGTTTGTGGGACTATGCATTGTATGATGACTGTCCTAAAAGGTCCCTAGTCGAAAGTGCTGTGTGGACGCGCAGCCAACTAGACTAGCATATGACACGGTCGATGGCTTGGTCTCACTAGACATGGAGCATTGGATGCTAACCGGATAATATGTACTTGGAAGGATCTGGTCGGATTCGATGTAGTCGGATCCGAGTCAAGATAAGGTCCAAGTCGGACAGACCCAACTATGAGACGCAGCGATATGTCATCTGTGAGTCTCTAGTACAACATATGTTCTATGTCCTAAGACCTGAGCTGACGCATGTACTCGAGATGGTGACAGACATGCTTTGGGCCGACCAAAAAGTACTCCGTAATTGGGTAGTTATAAAGGTAGGTTTCGGGTTTGTCCAGAACCATGCTGCGAGACGTGGTCGAGCAAGATGGGATTTACCCCTCCGATCAGGAGAGATATACTCTGGGCCACTCGTGTGATCCGACCAGGATAAGCATGGCATTGCGACAAGGATTATGAGATTATCCGGTTTGTGGTCGGCATCACTGGAACGAGAAAGAGGTTGGGCTAGCACAAGGATGAAAGACTCTCCTTGAGCTCGACAACATATATCGTGTGGCAAAAGGAATGGAAGTGTGATGTAATGGTTTGCTAACCAGCTTCATAGTCTACTTGGTGTTTGGCATGCCTTGCTAGAGGCCGCTACCAACCGTGCAGTTCGGAGGTGATCCGAACTACGACCAAGCCGACTTGAACCTAAGGGGTCGCACGCTTAAGGGAAGGAACCTACGTGGTCGGATCCGAGGACACTGGTCAGATGTGATCTGAATTGTATTCGGATTGTGGCCGAGTAGACTTATGGGCTTTAGGGTCCGTGCGAGGCCCAAGTGTTGAGCCCGTGATGGAAGCCTATATATATATAGTGGAGGTGCCGCACACTCACGCGGTTGATCGCTTCGGCACTGTCACTAGGGTTTGCATGTGTTGCGAATAGACACCTCCACTTGCCACCGGTTGTGTGATCAGACCTAGCAGTCCGCCGCACGACGTTCCTCCTGCACGTGTGGATACTGTTAGAGGCGGTGCACTTGCGCCGCTCCGGCGAACCTGTACGTGGGAATCGACCACTGGTTGTACGAGGGAGATCGTACGAGGAGGAGACGATCCACGCGGACGCGTTGCCCCAACTCTTCTTCCGCTGCACGGCACTGCACGTCTAGTGGTAACGAACTATGATCCATCTCCCGTAGCATGTTCTTGGTTGTTCTGCGCGCAGGAAATTTTAATTTGCAGTCGACGCACCCTACCGTAGATCCCAACAGTGGTATCAGAGCCTCTGCTATAGGATTTGGATTCAGATCATATGCATATTAGATATGTGGAGGAAATAGATGAGATCTGTTGTTGTTGATAAGAATGGTTGTGTGCATGGTTGATGAGATCAACTGCACGTAGGGAGCGATGTGACTATGTTTTCTGTTGATTGGGATCGATGAGGTCGTGACACGATCTACCCCTACCGGTCGGTTATCCACCATCGGGGTTAACAGTGAAACGTAAATCCGAATCGGATTCGCGATGATCGATGAGATCGGTCAGATCAGAGAATTCGGCGTGACGGACTTCAGATGTGATCTGTGATTTCCGAAAACGTAGCGGGACCGCCGTGTGCGTAGCGCCTTGTATTTCGTACACGATCACTCAAACCGGTAGAATACGATTCTATGCATAACTTTATTTTGCAGGGTTTGATGTGAATAGTATGGCTCATGTTTATGTGATGCATGTGTGTAAATTATACATGGCCTGCATGTCATGTTTGGCAGCCGGCAGGAGCCAAAGTGCTGTCATTATATTGTATAATGACCTGCGTGTCGACTTGTGACTCTATGTAAAATTCATTACTAGTTGTAGTAGTTGGATAATAGAGAGAAGGTTGGTGGCTTGGCGTCCCAGCGTGACAAACAATATGGAGTTTCTAGATGGTCATCGGAGTTGGAGCCGACCTGGAAGAACATCCATGAAGGAGCCATACTATTTCACAATATGTATTTATTTGTGATTGTTATGCTTCCTTGTTTTCTATGCATGTTAAAATGGTAGAAAGATCCCTCATGAATATCAAGCGAATTGCCATCCCCGATGTTGCACCTTCGCACGTCAAGTACGTCTAGTAGTGGGCTCATAAAATTGGGGTGCTGCTAGGTGTCCTTGAACTGAAGGGTTCGTGTCGGACATGGACATGCACTGCATTAGGTTGACTTGACAAGTCTATCAAAACGGTTTTGGGCCTTGTGGCAAAAGAGGTCGGGAGCCGGGGTATGAGATACCTACCCGTCCGACAGGAGTCGTATAGAGATACGATTAGCAAGGAGTTGCTTACCGGATAGGCATGTTGTCTGGCAGTGATGCTAAAGCTCACTAGTCGCATGTGCTAGTCGGATCCTGAATCACTGAGAGTTTGCGGACGGATGCTGACTTCAGTGGGAGTATTCTTGTTTAAGGCTAGAATTACTCTGCATAAACACATTGCTTAGTGATTGCATATTTTTCTGTTGTAGATCATTGGCACCACCTCCTCAACCCAACTTTGCATTGAAATCAATTCTAGAAAAGGATAAAGTGAATGGAACAAACTTTACTACCTGGTATAGAAATTTGAGAATTGTTCTCAAGCATGATAAAAAGGAACATGTTCTAGATGATCCACTTCCAGAGGAACCTGCCGATAATGCTAGTACCACAACCAATAATGCCTACCAAAAACTCGTTGATGAATCAAACGAGATCAGCTGCCTCATGCTGGCTTGTATGGAGCCCGATTTGCAGCAGCATTTCAAAGACGTTGGGGCTTTCGATATGATCGAGTCTCAAGAGCATGTTTCAGGTGCAGGCTAGGACCGAAAGGTTCAACGTCTGACGATCCTTGATGGATTGTAAGCTGAAGGAAGGTGATCCACTGAGCCCGCATGTGATCAAGATGATCGGATATGTGCAAGCTTTGGATCGGTTGGGCTTCTCATTCTTGGATGAGCTGGCTACTGATGCAGTTCTAGGTTCTCTTCCGCCTAGCTATGGGACGTTCATCTCGAACTATCACATGCATGGCATGGATAAGAAGCTCACTGAATTGCATGGGATGCTCAAAGTGGCAGAGTAGGATATTAAGAAAGGCACGCATCAAGTGTTGATGGTGCAGAAATTGGCTAAGTTCAAGAAGAGTTGGTCTAAGAAGAAGGGTAAGGAAAAGGGCACGGAGATGGTAACCTCCGCCGCTGTGCCGAAGTCTGGACAGGACTCAAAGACCATTTGCTATCATTGCAAGGAAACTGGTCACTACAAGAGGAACTATAGCAAGTGGCTTGCAGAGCATGGCAAGAAGGCCGGGAATGCTGCTTTAGGCAAAGGTACACTTGTTGCATATGTTATAGACATTTACCTTGCTGACATACCTAGTAGCTCTTGGGTATTTGATACCGGGTCGGTTGTTCATATTTGCAACTCGATGCAGGGGCTGGTAAGAACTAGGCGTGTGGCACAAGGGGAGATTGACATCAGGGTCGGCAACAAAGCAAGAGTTGCTGCGTTGGAGGTCGGCACGATGCAGCTACAGCTTCCTTCTGGATTTATTTTGGAATTGAATGATTGTTATTACATTCCTGCACTTAGTCGGAACATTATTTCTGCCTCATGCTTGATGAGTCAGGGTTATGAATTCAATTTAAAGGACAATGGTTGTTCGATTTATTTGAATGGTATGTTCCACGGCTATGCACCCATTCTTGATGGGTTATTTATATTGAATCTAGAACAGGAACTGGTCTATAACGTGAATGTCAAGAGGCATAAGCCCAATGAGATAAATCCGACATACTTTTGGCATTGCCGGCTTGGACACATTAGTCTGAAACGCATGAAGAAGCTCCATGATGATGGACTCCTAACTTCGACCAACTTTGGGTCGTTCGAGACATGCGAATCATGCTTGCTCGGCAAGATGACTAAGTCTCCTTTCGCAAAGAGTTACGAGGGGGCATCCGAGCTGTTGGAACTGATACACAGTGATGTGTGTGGACCAATGAGCACAACTGCCAGAGGTGGCTATCGGTACTTCATGACTTTTACCAACAACTTGAGTAGATATGGATATATCTATTTGATGAGGCACAAGTCAGAGACTTTTGAAAAGTTCAAAGAGTTTCAAAACGAGGTGGAGAATCAGCTCGGCAAGACTATAAAACTTCTACGATCTGATCGTGGAGGTGAGTACATGAGCCAGGAGTTTGATGATCATCTGAAAAGCAGAGGTATAATACCTCAGCTCACACCTCCGGGTATGTCACAGAGAAATGGTGTATCAGAACGGAGGAATCGCACCTTGTTGGACATGGTTCGATCTATGATGAGCAAGTCGGATTTACCCTTTTCATTTTGGGGATACGCTCTAGGAACTGCAGCTTTCACACTTAACAGGGTACCATCAAAATTCGTAGACAAGACACCACATGAGATGTGGACCGAGAAGAGTCCCAGTTTGTCTTTTCTAAAGATTTGGGGTTGTGAAGCATTTGTCATGAAACTTATGTCAGACAAGATTACACCCAAGTCGGATAAATGCATATTCGTGGGATATCCGAGGGAAACCTTGGGATATAACTTCTACAACCGGGAAGAGAACAAAGTGTTTGTTGCTCGGAACGGGGTTTTCCTTGAGAAAGAGTTTATCAGTCAGGAGGCCAGTGGGAGGACGGTCTGACTCGAAGAAATTCGAGGACCACTCGGGGACGGCTCGGCTGGTGATGAGATCATACTGGAGTCAGTCAGGGAACCCGTAGTGGAAGCGGCACCAGAACCACGGAGGTCGGAAAGATTGCGCAGAGTGCGCGATGTATTGTTGCTAGAGAGCGACGAGCCGGCCACATATGTGGAAGCGATGGTGTGCCCAGATTCCGAGGCATGGCTGGAGGCCATGAGATCCGAGTTAAAGTCCATGGATGAGAATCAAGTTTGGGACTTGGTTGATCCGCCGCCTGGCGTAACGGCCATTGGTTGCAAATGGGTCTTTAAGAAGAAAACCGATGTGGATGGAAATGTTCAGATCCACAAAGCTCGGCTTGTCGCTAAGGGTTATGGACAAGTTCAAGGAATTGACTACGATGAGACTTACTCGCCGGTAGCAATGCCGAAGTCGGTGAGGATCGTACTAGCTATAGCTGCATATTTCAATTACAAGATATGGCGGATGGATGTCAAGACGGCTTTCCTTCATGGAAATTTAACCGAGTACATGTATATGATACAACCCGAGGGTTTTTTCGTTCCGACTAGCACTAGTAAGGTATGCAAGCTCAAGAGATCCATTTATGGGTTGAGGCAAGCATCTCGGAGCTGGAACATTCATTTTGATGAGGTCGTCACTGGTTTTGGCTTCATCAAAAGCGAAGAGGACTCTTGTTTATACAAGAAGTTAAGTGGGAGCTCGATAGTGTTTTTGATCTTGTATGTGGATGACATACTACTGATCGGAAATGATATTTCGATGCTGAACTCGGTCAAGGAGTCATTGAATGGCAAGTTTTCGATGAAGGACCTTGGTGAGGCAATGTACATTTTAGGCATTAAGATCTATATAGATAGATCAAGGAGGCTTCTCGGCTTAAGCCAGAGCACGTACATATATAAAGTGTTGAAGCGGTTCAACATGAGTGAGGCAAAGAAAGGGTTCTTGCCACTCTCACATGGTATAAGGCTAAGCGAGACTCAGAGTCCTTCAACATCTGATGAGCGAAGCAGGATGAGTAGGATTCCATATGCCTTGGCAATCGGATCCATCATGTATGCCATGATATGTACGCGGCCCTATGTTGCTTTTGAAATAAGCCTAACAAGTAGATACTAGGCCAACCCAGGTGAGAGTCACTGGGCAGCGGTAAAGACTATTTTGAAGTACGTGAAAAGGACTAAAGAGATGTTCCTAGTTTATGGAGGTGAGGAAGAGCTCGTCGTAAGGGGTTACGCCGATGCTAGTTTCCAAACCGACAGATATGATTGTCGATCACAGTCCGGATTCGTGTACGTCATGAACGGAGGAGCAGTGAGCTGGATGAGTTCCAAGCAAGATACGGTGACCGATTCTACTACAGAAGCCGAACACATTGCGGCTTGTGAAGCTGCAAAGGAAGGTATTTGGATCCGGAACTTTGTGGATGATCTTGGTATTTTCCCAACCTCGGTAAAACCGTTGGACCTTTATTGTGATAATTCTAGTGCCATCGCACAAGCCAAGGAGCCGAGGAATCACCACAAGGTCAAACACATAGATCGGAAATATCACCTGATACGAACGATCGTAAAGAGTGGTGATGTAGAGTTATGCAAAATTCACACGGATGCAAATGTTGCGGATCCGTTGACTAAGCCGCTTCCACAACCCAAGAATGAGGGGCACGTTAGAGCTATGGGCATTCGATGTCTATTTGATTGACTCTAGTGCAAGTGGGAGACTGTGGGAGATATGCCCTAGAGGCAATCATGTATGATGATATTTCCTATGTGTTTATGAATAAAGATAGTCCCTGGACATTATCAATGATGTGTATCAGCAAGTACGTGACTTGTTTGTGGGACTATGCATTGTATGATGACTGTCCTAAAAGGTCCCTAGTCGAAAGGGTTGTGTGGACGCGCAGCCAACTAGACTAGCATATGACACAGTCGATGGCTTGGTCTCACTAGCCATGGAGCATTGGATGCTAACCGGATAATATGGACTTGGAAGGATCTGGTCTGATTCGACGTAGTCGGATCCGAGTCGAGATAAGGTCCAAGTCGGACAGACCCAACTATGAGACGCAGCGATATGTCATCTGTGAGTCTCTAGTACAACATATGTTCTATGTCCTAAGACCTGAGCTGACGCATGTACTCGAGATGGTGACAGACTTGCTTTGGGCTGACCAAACGCTACTCCGTAATTGGGTAGTTATAAAGGTAGGTTTCGGGTTTGTCCAGAACCATGCTGCGAGACGTGGTCGAGCAAGATGGGATTTGCCCCTCCGATCAGGAGAGATATACTCTGGGCCCCTCGTGTGATCCGACCAGGATAAGCATGGCCATGCGACAAGGATTATGAGATAATCTGGTTTGTGGTCGGCATCACTGGAACGAGAAAGAGGTTGGGCTAGCACAAGGATGATAGACTCGCCTTGAGCTCGACAACATATATCGTGTGGCAAAAGGAATGGAAGTGTGATGTACAGGTTCGCTAACCAGCTTAATAGTCTACTTGGTGTTTGGCATGCCTTGCTAGAGGCCGCTACCAGCCATGCAGTTCGGAGGTGATCCGAACTGCGACCAAGCCGACTTAAACCTAAGGGGTCGCGCGCTTAAGGGAAGGAACCTACAAGGTTGGATCTGAGGACACTGGTTGGATGTGATCCGAACTGTATTCGAGTTGTGGCCGAGTAGACTTATGGGCTTTAGGGTCCGTGCGATGCCCAAGTGTTGAGCCCGTGACGGACGCCTATATATATAGTGGAGGTGCCGCATACTCACATGGTTGATCACTTCGGCGCTGTCACTAGGGTTTGCATGTGTTGCAAATAGACACCTCCACTCGCCGCCGGTTGTGTGATCGGACCTAGCAGTCCGCCGCACGACGTTCCTCCTGCACGCGCGAATACCGTTAGAGGCGGTGCACTTGCACCGCTCCGGTGAACCTGTACGTGGGAACCGACCACCGGTTTTACGAGGGAGATCGGACAAGGAGGAGACGATCCACGCGGACGCGCTGCCCCAACTCTTCTTCCGCTACACGGCACTGCACGTCTAGTGGTAACGAACTGTGATCCATCTCCCGTAGCATGTTCTTGGTTGTTCTGCGCGTAGGAAATTTTAATTTGCAGTCGATGCGCCCTACCGTAGATCCCAACAATGCCCCCTTCGGCGGAGCTCCGGAAAAGGCCCCAAGATGGGATCTCACGGGTACATAAAGTTAGGGCAGTGGAATTAGGGTTTTTGCTCCGTATCTGGTGGTTTGGGGGTACGTAGGTATATATAGGAGGAAGAAGTTCGTCGGTGGAGCAACATGGGCCTCGTGAGGGTGGAGGCCGTGCTTGGGGGGGGGGGGGTAGGCGCCCCCCTACCTCGTGCCCTCTTGGTTGCTTTCTTGACGTAGGGTCCAAGTCCTCTGGATCATGTTCGTTTTGAAAATCATGTTCCTAAAGGTTTCATTCCGTTTAGACTCCGTTTAATATTCTTTTTCTGCGAAACTCTGAAATAGGCAAAAACATCAATTCTGGGTTGGGCCTCCAGTTAATAGGTTAGTCCCAAAAATAATATAAAAGTGTATAATAAAGCCCAATAATGTCCAAAACAGGATATAATATAGCATGGAACAATAAAAAATTATAGATATGTTGGAGACGTATCACTAAGCGGTGCATTTAATGCACCTTGTCAACCCACAGAGTTAGGTATGATAGCACTATTTGCTATCAAATCAGTGGATAATAACAATTTTTCCATTGTGGTGACCCCTTAATCTATAAAAGGAGGCCCATGGCACCCATAGGAAGGGTTGGAATGTTGAGGAACCTACACCCCGTACACGCATAGTCGCCACTGCCATATGGCGACCCCTGCCGGGCAAGTGTACTGCATTGCATTATCCACATTCTACCATCAATGCACCAAAGCAGGAGTAGGTTTTTACGCGTTACGGCGGCCCAAACCAGGGTAAATTACTTGTGTGCTCTCTGTCGGGCTGCCGCATGCTGGTCTACTCTTTATGCAATGTGGCGTCCCCCTGCTGAACCAGCAACGGTCCTGCTAGTCCCATAGGTGGTCGTCGATATCCCGTGACACAGACATATCATGTCGGGTTGCCTCGAGGCTATAAATTGCCCACCCCCTACACCATAAATTGGTGGTTTCTCATAGTTAGTGCACGGCTTTTGTCGTCTGAGAGCAACCCACCTCCGAAGCCTTTGAGAGAGAGAGAGGTCCTTGCAAGGACAAAGCCCAAAACACCAGAGCCAAAGAGTGCTAGGCATCACTAAAGTCTTTCTATCTGCGTGACCTAAAGACTTGTTACACTTGAGGACTATGAATCCTCGAGCCGGTTAGGCATCGCGTTCTGAGCGTACAAGGGCCATTGTGGATCACCGGTGAACAATGTCTGAAGTTTTGGAAGTCTACCTTGAAGACTTACCAGAGTTACTGGGCAAGGACTGGGTGTTCTTAGCTCAAGGAGAATAAGGTGAAGACGCGGTCTTCTGAGTTCAATCTTAGCCTCCCTAACCAGACGTACAGTTGTCACAACAACTGGAACTAGTCTACCAAATCCTTGTCTTCACCAACCAACTGGTTCTATCCCCAACTTCTTTATTTTTCAGTTTGTCTTCATGAAGTCATTGCTTGTCAGTCTGATGTGATTGACTTCATGGTGTGAAGACTATTACCTATTTGGCTTCATACTGTCTTCCATTCTAATCCATTCTACCTAGCTGCCGATAGTTTTCGTACTTTCACTACATTGCTTATCTGACTATGGCTTGTCTAGTGTAGTCTATCTTCCGCTGCATATCAATAGTTTCATTTCATTTGTTTGTCTTCAAAGACCTTATGTTTTGAAGACTTCCATAAAAATCACCTATTCACCCCCCCTCTAGTCGATAACTAGCACATTCAATTGGTATCAAAGCAAGGTGCTCCCTTGTTCTGTGTGATTCTGTTTAACCACCCGAAGTTTTAGCTATGTCGACTGCAGGGATAATCAAGGTGTTCGTTGCGTGCCCAATCTTTGATGGCACTGATTACTCCTATTGGAAGAATAAGATGCGCATGCATCTTAAAGCCATTGACGTCGACCTCTGGTATATCGTCAAGATAGGCATTCCCAAGGTCGGTGAAGGTGTCACCGCTGCTGATGTCAAGAGGTTCGCTCAACTTGACTCGACCGCCAAGAACATCATCTGTGGTCATCTAACCAAAGGACGGTATGGCCGTCTGAGTGCACTGGAAACCGCAAAGCTAGTCTTGGACTGGCTGTCCAAGGTCAATTAAGGCGTCTCTACTTAGAGAGACTCGAGGATTGATGTTCTTCCCAACTACAATGAGAATGTCCAGCTCACATTTGATCGCCTCACTGATATCACAAATGAGCTTCGCGCTCTTGGCACCACTGAGATCACCAAGCACGAAATCATGAAGAAGCACCTGAGATCACTTGACAACTCATTTAACACCCTGGCCCTGATGATAAAAGAATGTCCTATCTTCAAAGATCGCGATCCGTATGACATACTTGAGAGGCTCAACACACATGAGTTCCAGCTATCTTAGAAGAGAGACATCTATGGCCCCAACTATGGTCCAACCCGTGCTTTGAAGGCAAAGGTTGTTTCCTCGTCTGAAGAAGAATCTGACTGTAGTTCTGAGGATCCTGATGACATTGGAAAGGAGCTAGCTATGCTTGTGAAGAAGTTCCAGAAGTTCTCTAAAAAGGATCGCTTCGGCAGGTCTTCAAGATCTAGCTCAAGAAATGGTGAGGCTTCCACTCGTGACCACAAGAAGAGAACCTGCCACAAATGCAAGAAGCCAGGCCAGTACATCTTTGAGTGTCCTCAATGGGACAAGGAATCTAAGAAGAAGAAGAAGAGCAAGGAATATGATTCTAACGACAGGAAGAAGAAGAAATCCTCAAAGTCTTCCTCAAGGTCTTCATCAAAGTCTACGTCTCACAAGAAGAGCTCATCAAGCAAGGATCGTGCATTCATTGGCAAGGAGATGGATTCAGAGGAGGAGGCTGGTTCTGAGGAGGCGGAGGTGGAGTCCGAGGAGGAGTCTGATTCAGGCGTGGTAAGCCTGGCTCTAGCTTCGGCATTCGTCGCCAAGTCCATCTTCAACACTAAAGACTATGGTGACGTCACCAACGCTGAAGCCGATGATGAGGACGACTCTGCTCAGACCTACTGCTTCGTGGCACGAGGTGCCAAGGTAAAATCACGCGATGCTTACTTTCAAACATCCAGTGAAGATGACTGTGAATGTGAATCCAAATGTAGCTACAAGACTCTTGCTAAAATTGCAACTTAACAACAAACTGCTATGGAATATATTTAAAAGTGGCTAGACAAAAGCGATGACCTGTTGGATGCGGAAATGAATCGAACTCAGTCCTTAATTGAAGACATTAAAAATCTTCACATTAAGTACGAAGAACTTAAAAGTCGTCATGAAACTCTCTTAGCTACTCATGACAAGCTTTCCCATGATTATCTTCGAAGGAAGCAAGATCTTCAAAAAGAGTTCCACTAGGGAGATTTTGTGCCACCATGTTTAAAACGTCTTGAGCGTGATAATGTTGTCTCTATTGCTGAATGTTCTACTGCTGCTAATGTTGCAAAATCTTCAACTGCTGATGTGGTGACTAACCTCTCATCTGAGGATACCACTACTATTGCTGATGAGAATTCTAGGTTGAAGACATTGCTTGAACAGGCATGTACAAAAGCCTCAAAGGGCATCAGACACTATGCGATGTCCTCAAGAAACAGATTCTGAACCGAAACCCTAGGAAAGAGGGTGCTGGTTTTGACAGGAAAATGAATGTTGATGGTTCATACTGGAAGCCTGAGCAGTACCCCAAAACCACATGGGTTGCTGCAAAGGGCCCTTCAGTGGACCCATCTACGTTATCTGGCTTCACTTGTGCTAACCCTATTACCATTGATGAATCCTTTGATGGCAATTATAAGTTGTTTAAGAATCAGAATGGTGAAGTGTTTGCCAGGTTTATTGGTACTAACTGCAGGAATGGACCACCCTTGAAGAAGATCTGGGTGCCCAAAAGTTGTCTTGACAAGCTTCCTGTGAATGTCATCATGACACCACCTGGGAAGAAAACAAACCCCAAACCAAAGGCTTCATATAGTCCAAAGGCTTCATACAGACAGAGGACCCCCCAGGGTCACCCTAATGCCAATGTTCTGCAGGGAAACCACAATTAGACTTATGAATACGAGCGTGTTTCTTCAAACCGCTATGTTCATAAAACCAAGAACTTTTCTGCTTATTCTTATGAGGATTATTCACCTCCTGCATGGCTATTTTCTAGGGCTCCATATCCAACGTTCTCAGATGCTGCACTTAGACTCATTGCTTCTAGGCCACCCCTGAAGATGTGGGTGGTTAAGAAGAATTAACTTTCTTTTGCAGGGAAAGGTCTCCAGCCGGATATCAAAAGCATGAGGCACTAATGTTGGGGACCTAAAACATCTTGTGGGATGCAAGATAAAGTGCCAAAATGGTCTCACTATGTATTTCGTCCCAGGGTTTCTTGACAATCATCCTATCTATCCTAACAAGGATCTGAACTTTGATAGTATGCTTGGTCGTCAAATGTTTATGCTTCACACTTCACTTTGTGAAGCCTATCCACCAAACTGCACTGTAGGATACGGCTCCAAAGGCTACTGAGTGTATTATGGACAGTGGATGCAGTAACCACATGACTGGTGATCGAAGTCTTCTTATGGATTCAACCCTACGCTCATCTAACAAAAGTCACATCACATTTGCTGACACCGGTAAAAGGTATTGGGTCTAGGTAGAGTTGCAATCTCAAAGGATCAGCACAAGGATAAAGTGATGCTTGTTGAATCCCTTGGTTTCAACTTAATGTCTGTCTTAGTGCTTTGTGGTCTGAACATGATTGTGATATTTGGGAAGTATCGTTGCCTTGTGCTTATGGAATCCAACAAATCTCTAGTCTTCGAAGGGTATCGAAGAGGCGATCGTTATATGGTAGACTTCAACGCAGGACCACAGCTGGCTATATGTCTTCTAGCAAAAGCTTCAAAGTGTTGGCTTTGGCATCGGAGGCTAGGGCATGCAGGCATGAGGAACTTGCACACTCTCGCGAAGAAGAATCATGTCATTAGCATCAAGGGTGTCAATTTCAAGAAGGATCATCTGTGTGGTACCTGTGAAGCCGGAAAGATGACAAAGGCCAAGCATCCCTCGAAGACAATCATCACGACCACACGTCCCTTCGAGCTGCTTCACATGGACTTATTTGTCCCTACTCACTACTCTACTCTTACTACCACTGCATGCCTCTATTGCTTCGTCATTGTTGATGATTACTCAAGATAAACATGGGTGCACATAATTCTCTACAAGACTGAAGTGCAGGATGTCTTCTGACGATTCGCCAATCGTGCCATGAGCAACTATGGCATCAAGATCAAGAACATCACAAGTGACAATAGCACAAAATTCAAGAACACCGGCCTCGACAATTATCTTGATACATTGGGAATCACAGATGAGTTCTCTGCTCCATACACACCTCAGCGGAATGGCATCGTGGAGCGCAAGAACAGAACCCTCATTGAGAAGGCATGTACGATGCTTGATGAATACAAGACTCCTCAAGGAAATTCTGGCCTGAAGCCATTGATACTTCTTGCCACATCATCAACCGTGTTTATCTTCACAAGTTCCTAAAGAAGACATCATATGAGCTCTGACTGGTAAGAAGCCAAATGTTAGCTATTTCAGAGTCTTTGGTGCTAGGTGCTGGATCAAGGATCCACATCACACTTCAAAATTTGCACCGAAAGCACACGAAGGTTTTATTATTGGTTACAGAAAGGATTCGCACTCCTACAGAGTCTTCAACCTCTTTCACTACAAAGTAGTTGAAACTATGGATGTGTTGTTCAATGATACTAACGGCTCGCAAAGAGAGCACCTGCCAAATGTGCTAGATGAAGCTACACCAAGTGAATCTATCAAGCTTATGGGTACTGGAGAAATCATACCTACACAGGAACAGGCTGAAGAGGAAATCATCATTTCTGCACCTAATCAACATGAAGACACTGCTCATCCTAGAGGCAATGCTGAAGATGATGACAATGATCAGCAAGGGAAAATCTTCGTCCAGTACATCCCACTACAAAAAAATACACTTCCGTGATGATACGTGTTTGTCACAGTAGGTCACGTTTTCTGTCATGCATGTACATCCATGACAAATTTATGACAGAATCAAGATAGTCATACCTGTGTTGTCGTAGAAGTGTTCCATGACATTACCAAAATTATCATCACAGAAGTGTCCACTTCCATGACGATAAATCACGCGTCACAGAAGTGCTTTCGTCAAGGGTGACCGACACGTGGCATCCACCATAACGGAATGTTGTTAAGCTACTGGGTCCGGTTTTGGATCCGATAACCCGTTAACAGCCCTGACCAATGGGGATTTTCCACGTGTAAAATCATCATTGGCTGGAGGAAACATGTGTCGACTCACTGTTGGGACAGATGTCATGCACTCATTGGACTCAAAGCGCCTATGATACGTTGACACGTGGCATGGCCCAACAGATGCCCATATAGGTTAAAAACGCCGGCCCAATCAAAGGCCCGTAGTACTTACTCAGGTACTAGTGGGCCAGCCCAATACCGACCTGCTTAATAAAGGCCCATTTACGCCCCGAAGCCAGATCTGACCCGTTAATTGTTCGTCGAATATTTGGGCCCATTTACGACCCGAAGCCAGATCTGGCCCGTTAATTGTTCGCCGAATATTTGGGCCCAATTACAGCCCAGTGACTTTCGGCATGTTAGAGGCCCTATGTAGACATGGGCCCATTTCAGCCCGGTGTGACTTTCGGCCTGGGAATGGCGCCTGCTACCCATGGGCCATATATGGTCCGACAGGACATCGGGCCCACTAACGGCATGTGATAAAGGTGGAAACAGTTAAGCCCAACGTGACTTTGGGCCTGTTAAAGGCTTGTCGCATAATTCGTCTTGTTGATGTCTGTACTAAGCTTTTGGCCTCTTAAGGGCCCATGATATCAGTGGGCCAACTAAGGCGCGAGATATGTTTTGGCTTGGTAACTGCCCGTGATATAACTGGGCCCAAAAAGGCCCGGTCTACATTTCAGCCTGCTGAAGGCCCATCAACGACTAGTGAAAATTGAGGCCCAATATGCATTTCGGCCTGCTAAAGGCCCATGGTTTCATCTGGGCCATAACAAGCCAGTACAATATTCACCCTGTTAATGGACCAACGCTACCTGGGCCAAACTAAGCGTTGGGTCCACAAAAGGCCCAACTAAAATATAGGCCGGTGTAAGTTGTGGGCCTCGTGCAAAGTGTGAAGGCCCCAATGATTCTGGCCCAAGAAAGATGCAAGTCGTCCCAATTGTAGCCCTCTAAACACCAGGCCCGTTAGAGGCGAATGTTTCGGCCCGGTCGACTACATCTGATTTTTTCAGCTAGCGAATGATGGCAGTAACTAGTAGGAATTAAGAACAAACCTAATCTATACAATAAAGAAATTACGGCATAGTAACTAAGAATAAACCTACACTAGTAGGAACTAAGAATAAAGGATTTATGGTATATTACATCCACTGGGCATCGAAGTTCACCACCAGTGATCATAACGCGCAACGAAGAAGCATATTACAAAAACTGGGCACCATTGCAGCGTAACAAAATAATACTGAACCGAGACCACTTCCAAGACAGTTCAAGAAAGGTTAGCCTTGTGTAGGAACTGCTGTGCAAGCTGCTGAGCAAGGCTGTGAGACCGGCCTAGCATGTCGGTCATAGCTTCCAGGTGTAGCTGTTTAGCGATGAGGTTCTCATTGGTGTTCTCTGCAATCTTTCTTAGAGATAGGACTTCAAGTCGAAGTTGAGTTGCAGAATGCCTTTCTGCTAGAACTTGGGACTGAAGAAGTTGAACTGATTCAAACAACGAATTCTGCGAGCTTTTCTGACTGCTAGTCTCAAGTAACTTGAACCCTGCATCAAGACAAGACTTTGGGGTTGTCTCGCTATCTTCAAAATGTTTTTCCTTCTTTCCTGCAATATATGTTGGGTTTGTCTCACAACCTTCAGCGGACTTGTGCATGCCATCAGGCATATCACCCTGAAACAAAGCAAAGAGATGACAGGTTTTGCACGTGTATAAACAAAGATGATAGCTGTGTTGTCAATTCCATCCAATTTCAAATTAGAAAATAAAGAGTAAGTTCAAAATATCAATAGCCTAATTTGGCATTGTTCATAATGCGGGGAGCTTCACCACACTACTGGATTACCATGTCAACATAACAAGCATAGATGAAGGGCAAAGAAAATCATTGTATCTATTTTGGTTAATGTGCATGGCATGTTGTTCATATCATCAGCCACATCAATAAGATAAAACATGAGATGACAAGGTGCAAACGTGGGCTGCTTCACCACACACTGGATTATAGACCCACAAAAACAAGCATACATATAGGGAGTATTGAGGAATGTGCATGGTATAAATAAGGAATTTGGTTTTACAAGTAAAACTTAGAACTTATGGTTCTTGCGAACATGCATTTTGGTAGAAATAACAAACTAAACAGCAGTAAATGATAGGAAGTATGAGCAAATTAAACAACAGTTGAGGATAAAGGCTTTAGAAGGACTGACTTACATTAACAGTTAACACCGGCTTTATAGTGCCCTTCTCCATGTCAAGGGAAGGATAACTCAAGAATTTCAGCACAAAATCTTCTTCATAAGCATTGCCTGTACTCTACATTGTGTACAGAGTAATTATAGATATGATAATACTGGAAGGGATACATGATAATGAAGATAAGATGCAGATTGATGCTACATAATCAACTAACAATCCCTGGAAGTCCAAGCATTACATGAAAAAATGTAATGACAAGAGCAATGGGCTACATTTCTGTACAGGCATTGTCTGTGTATTCTACTTTCTGGTAAGATTAAATATAGATATGATCTTTTTTTAGTAAATGGTGGGCGCGGGAGACAAGATGCAGAATGCTAAACAATGAACCAATCCCTCTTCCCATAATACAAGAGTGTTTTGAACACTGGTGTACTGTACAAAACGTTCTTATATTATGGGACGAAGGGAGTAGCTGTTAATGTAAGTGCAGTGATAGACAACGTTCAGTCCTTACAAGAGGACTGCAGAGCTAAACCTCTTCAAAAGCATTGGGTTGATTATAAATTTATGTAAGAGTCCATAGGATCTTATAATGTCCACCAAATGGATGATAACGAGGTTAACATGTGCAGTGATGCTACATAATCAAACAGCTATGAAAGTAAGTATGGTCATACAGGGCAAGAGGTACTCACAAGAGCAATGCAGTGTGCAGTATAGTTGCGAGATTCTGTGGTCCCTTGAGAATGAATGTTCTTCTGCTAACAGTTTTCATACAAGTCAGACATTAAGGCAAATGCAGAAATGTAGTTCAAATTGTGATGTGATATCATAGATAGTACCTTACGCTACAGCCGAGACCAATGTGTAACAAGATTATTCCAGTCACCGTCAGATAAATGTAGCACTGAAGACTTTACAGAAATTTCGTTTAGACGCTTACCATCGAAGTGCGCTTGCCTCAGGTAGGAACGATACTTCATCAACGAGTGCTTGAAAAGCGCAACCAACCCTTGCTCGTCTTCACAATCTAGTTTGGTCCTCGCCTATTTAAAAGAATGAAATCTTGTGTCTTCTGTCAGCAGAAACATATGCAGTAATGACCATGAATAACATTAGTACATTACTTACGCGTAAGTTGCAGAGGAAGACTGGAAATTGTTCTGTGTGTGCGGTATAATCTTTCCATGAAGGAAATATGCGCACAAAGTTCCTGACAACAATATAAGCTTTGTCTTCTAAACTGGTAAGAAATGGAACAGGGGTCCTATTTGTTGCAATTGGGGCTCTCTCTGGTTCAAAAAGGGATTTGGCAACTGGATTTGGTGTACTCTTTGCTGGAATGGGGGTTTTGCGTCATAGAGCTAGTGCTATGTCAACTGGCATAATCATAATGTTTGCTGCAGTTGAGGTCTGCTGAGTTGGGGCATTAGAAATGACAAGTGTAGTAGGGCTAGAGCCTGCTTGAGTTGGGGTGTTTTGTGGGTCAGGTGATATTGCAACTACCTAATGGGCTATTTGATTTATCAGGTGCCACTACCTTTTCCAAATACTTTGCTTGTGCTCCTCCACGATCAGCAATCGCCCTCTTCCTTTTGAACATCTGATACACAAGAACAATATTTGAATGGATAAATATGGTATGATGACAGATGGAATATGTACTGAAAATGGATAGGCAGGGCGTATTCACATACACGATGTGTAAACTAAGCTAATGGCAGTTCAACAATGTAGAAGCAATGCAAAGCATCAGTTGCAAGATATGTGCGACAAATATAACCTTGGAAAGTTAGAGCAAGCACCTTGATGGGTGAATAAGATAGGGCATCTTCCTCTGACTCCTCCACTAGGGAGCTACATTGACTTAGGTCTCCCTCTAGCTTAGAATCATTGTTAGGATCATAATCTGAGCATGAATATGTAGGTGGAGAGCATTTGCATTGCATTGCATCCAGACTTGATTCCAGTCCCTTAATGCCAAGTTTGACAGCCATCGCATTGTTCTGCTTTATTCTTTTCATGCGCGCAAGCTCATAATCATTATGATGTTGTTCAGAATCTAAGATTCATGAAAACATAAAAAGTAGTCAGATTATCTATGGAATGCATTGAGGATTCAACTCGAAGAGTGTCTCCGTATAAACCCCTGCATATGAAAAGTTCACCCCCAACCATGCTGACTAGACCACACAGAGAAATACAAACCCCTTATGTCTCTATAATAGGCAGACACACATTTCAAAACTGAAGTAGGAACATTAGAATCATATGAAATTCGTATTTGAACAAATAAACTAAGGAATTATGAGTGGCATAATGTTTAGCTTCAAGGGTGGAGTGTTGGTAGTGCGACACAAAGAAAGTAGGCAGATTGTATTCCATGTAAAAGATCGAAGCCTATGTAAAAGCTGGAAATGACACTTTCTTTCTATACAATGCAGTGTTCGTTGCCCACACATGATGGAAGAGATCACATAGAGAAATACTATTCACTCATGTCTACGGTTGCAGTATTTAGAAACAGGGTGGTCCACCCTAAAAGAATATTGACAACAAATATGACAAGGCAAGCATAGATGTAGTGAATCAATCATTTACTTGTGAGCTTTCTAGGACAAGTCTGCATAATTGTAACTGTAGTAAGAGACCGTCCAAAATCTAAATCAAGATGTTTTTCTAGCACTTATCATTTTCAACTAATCGACGTGAATAATTGGATATAATATCGAATGAGTAAGAAAGACAAGTAAAATTGTCAACAAACCTAGCTTGCAGTAGTAATTTGGGTCAATGTCACTATGACCAACAATCCAAAATGACTAGTGTATGTTCCTAGGCCGGAATTTTGAAAACCCTATGAACTTTACAGGTACTAAAGATTACCGAATTACATGTGAACCATTAAGTGTAGGTAGCACTAAGCACACAACAAACCCTAATGATAGTCCTGCCTAATGAGTAATGAATCAATTAGAAAATGGGTGATGAGGAGTCGCTGCTGAGTGTTGAAGACTTATCTCAGGATAAATCGGGTTGGCTTAGTGGGTGCTGCACGCCTGAGCCCTGAACGGACTGGGAAGGTAGGCACGGCGGCACACCAGGGCAGCGGTGACGCTGTTGGGCGAGCGGCTCCTGGCCTCCTGTTAGTCCGGCGTATCCTCCTAGAGTCATGTCGTCCAAGGACGGCAAGACGCCAGTGAGGTAGGCGGCTGGGGGCGAGTAGAGATCGGAAGCGTGCAGCAGAACAGAGGGGAATGAGGGCCTGGGACGACCCAAAATCCCAGGGTGGGCCGGCCCACCATGGGCACCCTGTAGAGATACACACCCGAGCGGTGAACATGCATTTTCAAAACTAATTTAGGAACATTTAGCTGACCAATTAAACGAATGTGTTTTAGTAATATTAGATTCGTATTTGAACAACTAAGCTTGTTTAGCTTGATGGGTCGAGCAGTGCTATTATGACACGAAGCACGTATTCTGATCGTATAGTGATCATAAAAGGGGGAAACTAAAGAAATAGTATTTAGCAGCCATTGTTTTCTTCTAACTAAGAACTAAATTCTAAGAGATGAAAATAAAGTAGAGTAACCAAGTTAAGATCTATTCTCTGGTTGAGATCAAAAAGTTGAGGAGATATGAAGTACCACCTCTCTTGCGGCGCCGTGTAGGCATCGGGGGTGCGATGGATGTCAGTGGAGTTGAAGCAGATCTGCGACGGTAGACGAGTGCATCAGGGGATAAGGCCCGTTGCGCTGGAAGAGAAGGTCATGTGAGTGGCCCCGGCAAAGAGGACGATGGCACCGATGAAGCGAGAGGACGTGATGCAAGGCTCTTGGTCCGTCGCCATGGATGAGAAACGTCCATCTCTAGTAGTGGACGACGCGGTCTTGGTAGCCACTCCGGCATGGTAGAGGACGGAGGCGATGGATGTGGTGGAGGACGACAGCGATGGATGTGGTGGAGGACGGCGGCGATGGATGGGGTGGCAGACGGAGGCTGGTGTGGGGATGGTGTTCTAGCGCGGACGGTGTATGAATGGGAAAATAGAGGGAGAGGTACGGGGAACTATGTTTTTGGGACGCGCCTGTCTAAAATATGGGAAAGTTACGAAGTTAGCCCCCGTTTAAAATTTGGACATCTCATCGGTTGGGGATACAACGGTAATCTCTCATCTCGCCAATATTTTCCTAGAGCGATTTCCGGGGAGGAGAGGGTGGTTGGCGCTTGTCGGTGTCAAAACTGGCGGATCTCGGGTAGGGGGTCCCGAACTATGCGTCTAGGATCGATGGTAACAGGACAGGGGACACGATGTTTACCCAGGATTGGGCCCTCTCTATGGAGGTAATAACCTACGTCCTGCTTGATTGATATTGATGAGTATGAGTGTTACAAGATTTGATCTACAACGAGATCGAGATGTCTAAACCCTAGAAGCCTAGCCTATATGACTATGGTAATGAAATATATCCTCTCCGGGCTAACCCCTCCAGTTTATATAGACACCGGGGGGTAGGGTTTACATAGAGTCGGTTACATGAGAAGGAATCTTCATAGTCGGTCACCAAGCTTGCCTTCCACACCAAGGAGAGTCCAATTCGGACACAGGTACAAACTTCGGTCTTCATATCTTACAGCCCAACAGTCCGGCCCATGGATAACAGGCCAGACACCCGAGGACCTCTGAGTCCGGGACTCCCTCAGTAGCTCCTGAACCTGGCTTCAATGACGAGGAGTCCGGCGCGCAGATTGTCTTCGACTTTGCAAGGCGGGTTCCCCCTTCCGAACTCCTAGGTGATCATCAGATGTAATGATTGTATCCGGACTTGTATGCACAACCGTAGAGGATATAATATTTCATGGGTTCAACCCATCGATCACTTTTTTGGTAATATGACACCACGCCTACCTGGCCTTTGCTTGCGAACCATTTTAGCCGGCCCGTCGTCCCATATCCCAGGACGTGGCCTTATTGGCGCATCTTATCCAAACGGAGATCGTGCCGCCCTTTTTTAAGGGATTCCTGTCGACCCGCACGTGGGTAACCCAACCGTCGCTTGGGTACAACTCCTTGGAAACAAGCAAGTTTTTGAGGCCCGAGAGGAGACGTTTGATATTTGCAGCCTTTATATTGGGGTACAGACCCGTCTTTTTCTTCCACGCTTGCCACTTCCTCAACCCCTGTAACCCTGAGTTCCAACACCCGGGTTTCGATCGCCACCAGCCCCAATCATGTCCGGATATAGCCGTCAAGGCCAGTGGGTAGCTTCTTCTATTACGGAGGAAGATATCGCAAAGCTTCGGGCGGCGAGGTACCTGACCGCTAAAATCCATCATCGGCTTCCTGTCGAGGGGCAGGTTATTCCCACCCCCAGATCCGGCGAGAGGTTCGTGTTCATGTCCCACTTCCTCCGCGGGTTGGGGTTTGCACTTAACCCCTTCGTCCGAGGGCTCATGTTCTATTACGGGCTAGACTTTCACAATTTGGCCCCGGACTCTATTCTTCTTATCTCGACGTTTATCGTTACGTGCGAAGCCCTCCTCCGATCTCCTCCGCACTTCGGCTTGTGGTTCAAGACCTTTGATGTATAGCCGCGAGTGGTAGAGGGGGAGCAGGCTGAGTGCGGCGGCGCTACAGTGAGCAAGCTTGCTAGCGCCGTTTGGCTGAAAGGATCCTTCGCCAAACCTTCCGATCTCTGGCAGTAGGGGTGGTTCTATATCACCGAGCCCAGCAGGTCCAAGTGGGCGACCGCGCCCGCATTTCGACCCAGCCCTTCAACTCAACTTGCATCGTGGATTAATAAGGGGCTAGATTGGGGATCAACGAATGATGTGCGAACTCTGCAAAGTCGCATCCGAAGCCTTATTGAGAGGGACATCGACATAGCCAACGTCGTTCATATAATGTTAGTTCGTCGGACCCTGCCATGCCAGCGACGGCCTCTCTGCCTATGGGAGTTCAATCCAGAAGGGCCATGGACTCTTCAGAACTTCTTTGGCACAACGCACGAAGGAATGTGGAGATTAGTCTTCGGGAAACGAAGGCAATGGCTGGACACCATCGAAGATGTCGGCCTTGAATATGACCATCCGGACACCCTGGTAAGTACTCCTTTACCGAATACTTCATAATCAGGTACCCAGTGGCAAGATACCAACAGTATCATCCTTTTTTAGGGCTGGATAAAGAAGGTGGAATTGATTAGGTGTCCAGCTCCTCTTCCCGAGGATTCAGCTACTCCTGTGTTGACAAGGATGCTGGCCTTGGTGCCATACCAGGCACTAGCAGGGGAGGGCGAAAAGATCCAAGATGACCTTTGTTCCGGAGGTAAGTCGGACACTGAATCCGAAGAAATCGACCTTTCCTCGCCCAAAGATGGAGGCAGAAATGGACCCAGCATCCCTTCTCCGAACAGGAGGAAAAGGGACGCCTCCGAAGATGGGGAGGGGCGGTCTCCCAAGAAGGGCAAGATGCCACCATCGACCGGCTTGGGTTTGGAACGTGATGCCGTTGAGCAGCTCCAACAAGGGGACAAGCCCTTGGCCGAACCGTAAGAGAATCTGGAGTACTTTGATAGTGTTCCGATTTGTTATTGTTACCGAAGATACACGTAACGCATTTATGCATTTTTACAGGTCGGCACAGGATTTTTCGGGGCGATCCTCTTCTTCGGGGAGTCTGCTCCCAGAGATGATGGAGAGTGAGACGCCTCCTCTGACCTCTTTGCCCAATAAGGTGGATGACTCTGAAGTGTCATCGCGGAGGGCCCCTTTAAACCGGGGGGCAGAAGAGGCAGTGCCCAAAGGTGGATCTCCGACCATCCGGGATTCCGGGGCTGATGATAAACGAGGCCTCGGCCTGTCTGGTTCACAACCAACAGCGATTTTGAAGACGGGTGTGGCGATTCCTTCAAAGGATGATTGTCCTTTTGGGGAAGCTTCGGGGAACCCGAAGACTCCGGATATATCGCGGGACATGCTGCGGAAAGCATCTGTCTCGGGGGAACAACGTACCTTGATGGGTACAGTGATTGAGAAGATGTCGTCCGCGAAGAGCGGATTATATGAAGCCTTCATGAGCCTACTAAAGGGCTTCGAGGTTTGCAACCTAATGTTTTCAGCTATGTTTCATTTGCAAAGATGCGCCTGTGTATAGGTAGTATCCCCTGATACTCGGGTTGGCTTCCGCTGGGAAGCAAAACGGAGGATCGAAAAGGACCGTTTGAGGACTAACCTGGCACGGGATGATCTTGCTTTAATCAATATGCGTCTTGACGAGTCGCAAGGTATGTATTCGGGGCAATCCTCATACATTTTTTTGGTATAAGCATGATGCTGAAATTTGGCTGCAGATGGTGCTGCCGCCCTTGAAGACCTTCGAGCAGAGCTGGCCCGGGCCAAGGAGCAGGCCCGACGTAGCAATGCTGCTGCCGAAAAGGCATCGGCTGAATTAAAATCCGAACGAGCTTCACGGCGCCAAGACGAGGAGAAGATATCCATGATGACGCCTGAGGGAGTCCTGGACTAAGGGGTCCTCGGGCATCCGGCCTGTTATCTATTTGGCCGGATTGATGGGCTGTGAAGACATGAAGACCGAAGACCATACCTATGTCCGTATTGAACTCTCCTTGGCGTGGAAGGCAAGCTTGGCGACCGACTATGAAGATTCCTTCTTACGTAACTGACTCTATGTAAACCCTAGATCCCCTCGGTGTCTATATAAACCAGAGGGGATAGTCCGGAAAGGACACATTCATTACCATAGTCATATAGGCTAGGCTTCTAGGGTTTAGCCATCACGATCTTGTGGTACATCAACTCTTGTAACACCCATATTCATCAATATCAATCAAGCAGGACGTAGGGTATTACCTCCATAGAGAGGGCCCGAACCTGGGCAAACATTGTGTCCCCTGTCTCCTGTTACCATCGATCCTAAACACACAGTTTGGGACCCCCTACCCAAGATCCGCTGGTTTTGACACCGACATTGGTGCTTTCATTGGGAGTTCCACTTTGCCGTCGACGAAGGGTTCGATGGCCCCTTCAATCGTCTATAGCGACGTTGTCCAAGGAGAAACCTTCCTCCCCGGACAGATTTTCGTGTTCGGCGGCTTCGTACTGCGGGCCAACTCGCTCGTCCATCTAGAGCAGATCGATAGCTACACCCCTGGCCACCAGGTCACAGTTGGGAACTTGAAATACGTCGCGGATATCTGTGGAGACTTGATCTTCAATGGATTCGAGACCGCAGCGATCGTTCCCCTTCGCTCCGAGGAACATGACTTAAATCTGTCATCGGATCACATCCAGGAGATGGTCCCTGTTGCTATAATGTCTTTAGAACCAGAGCATATTGCGCCATCCAAAGCCACAAAGCCCGCGGCATTGGAGACGCACACGGACTCGGCACCCCGCGATATCTGCGTCAGTGGAACTCTGGATTCGTCTCTGGCTATAAATTCCGGGCCATATACGCTTGCGGACACTGAGCCAGATCGGTTATCGATCTTCGAATTTAGTGCCACAGACGTCTTTCAACATTCACCTTTGGACGATGTGCTAAACTATTTAAGGAACCTGTCATTCACGGGAGGCTCGCAGCCAAACAATGTCCTGTTCGAACTAGGGGCTGACGACGGAGAATTTTGCTTCCCGCCTGCAACCCACTTCATAGCCACCGTCGAGGACTTAACCGACATGCCCACTCCTGGCTTCGCAGACATCGACGGCCCAGGCAACGATGTAGATAAGGAGCAAGGCCAAGATCCGCCAGGCATCAGGCGCAAAACGGCCACCCCTTCACATGACGTGCACATGATCGGTACACTCAAAAAACCTCGTGGTACAGACAAGGGAGACCTAGTTAAAACTCCTGAGTCACAGTCTAAGTTCCGGCGCCCCAAGCCACACCACAACAATAATGGCACTGGAGAAAATAGTACTTCAGACGGTGCCGAAAGCAATAAAGACCCTGTGGGAGCAACATACCCGACGACGAAGATTTCATCATACCCGAAGAACCCCTCGAACAGGAGCGCTTTAAGCACAGGCTGATAGCTACAGCAAGAAGCCTGAAAAAGAAGCAGCAGCAGCTTCAAGCCGACCAAGGCCTACTCTACGACAGATGGACCGAAATCCTGGTCGCCGAAGAATACGGCCTCAGTGGCCCATCCAAAAGCTACCCAAAGCACAGATCGCTCTACCGGTCTGATGACAGGGCGTTTGGGCCCATACCATCGCCACACAACACGGCAGGTCGCCGGCAACTCTGTCCGGATAAAAAGGCAACTCAAGCCGAACACCAGACGACCCCACCTCGCCATAAAGGCAAGAACAACGCAGGCCAGGATTACCGAGACATCCTACAGAGGGGCTGGGACAGTAGAGCAGGAAGCACAAGACTGATCTACAGATCACAAAAACATGCTTCAACGCGTGACCATGGCTACCTATTCGGACGTGTCACACCTTGCCGCGACCAGGCCGAAAACCGCAATGGGACTCCATCGGAATTATGCCACAATGTGGCCCAACATAGAGGCGCCACACACCCGTTTTGCTTCACTGATGAGGTAATGGATCATGAATTTCCCAAAGGATTCAAACCCTTCAATATTGAATCATACGACGGGACAACCGATCCCGCAGTATGGATAGAAGATTTCATCCTCCACATCCATATGGCCTGTGGTGACGACCTCCACGCCATTAAATACCTCCCATTAAAACTAAAAGGACCAGCTCGGTACTAGTTAAACAGCTTGCCTGAAAATTACATAGGCAGCTGGAAGGACTTGGAAGAGGCCTTCCTCGATAACTTCCAAGGAACACATGTCCGGCCACCAGATGCCGATGATCTAAGTCAAAAAGAACCAAATCATTGACTGTCCGGACACGGAAGCCCTCGCGGGTTTCAGACATAGCGTCCGAGACGAATGGCTTGCACGCTACCTCGGCCAAGAAGGACCTAAATCCATGACAGTTCTCACTGCTCTGATGACTCGCTTTTGCGCGGGAGAAGACAGCTGGCTCGCTCGTAGAAGCAAAGGCGCCAGCAACCAGGGCACCTCCGAAATCCGAGACACCAATGGCAAGCCACCGGGAAGCAAAAACAACAGTCACACTGACAATGAAAGATCAGGCAACACAGCGGTCAACGCTGGATTCAGCAACCCCAAGCCCGGTCAGTGGAAGAAGCCATCTAGGGCGAACCGAGATGAACCATCCAACCTGGACAGGATTTTGGACCGACCCTGCCAGATTCATGGCCACCCCGATAAACCAACCAATCACAACAACAGAAACTACTGGGTCTTTAAACAGGCCGGCAAGCTCAACACCGAACGCAGGGGAAGGAAGCCGCCAAGCGACAGGGATGACGGAAAGGTTCACCAACGAAAAATCGGGGGTCTGAAGCAGTCTCCACCCGAGGATCGACTACCCCTAGAACTGCAATAGCAACCCGGCTTCCGCCGCCCACTCCGTACAACTACAAATTTTGTACCACGCGTACATCATTATGCACTCAAGATACCATGGGCATCGGTGGAAGCACAATACGGACAAGCCTACGAGCACTACAGTAACCTTTTTCCATGTACAACCATTTACTTTCTTTTTTTATTTCCTCTTTCGATATCCTTTAAAAAAACATGTGATGAACAGGATAAAAATCGGAAACCGGCTCTATCGGAGTCCGGATCCGTATACTCGCCTAAGGGGCTATGTCCATCAAGGACTCCCCCCCCCCCCCACGGAGGACTGGCAGCGCAGACGTGCGACAGGAGGTCCAAAATAAATTTTTTGTAGACCGCACTCTCTATATTTCGAGCATGTACTATGCCTATTCCTCCGCCTCCAACCCCGAGCATGTCAAATAGCCAGGGGGATGGCTTTTATATACATATATCATAAGTAATTATCGACATATCGCTCAGTTACCAGTAAACAATATCCTAGTTAGTCATCCATATGGTTTTCCTGACAAATATGGCTCCTACGGTTATTTCACAAAAATACCTTGGCCTAACTTGCCAGGGGCTCGGTGTGGGAACAAATGAGTTGCCAGTAAAAGTCCGAACAGCTCTATAGCACACTTCGGCGTCGCAAGTTTGGCCTTATATGCATCAGCTCCGAATCATTGTCTTGGGTCAATAGTTGGGTTGCCCAGCTCCTGTACTTGCTACCCTACGTTCTGCTCTATCGGCTAGGGTAGTAAAGGAAGAACTACTGCGATTGTACCCTGGTCTAAACCGGACGAGCACCTCAGTAGAGAAAGCCGAAAACTGACTGTCATGATGCGGCGTGAGCTGGTCAACCACTTGATGACTTATTAGAATCTTTAGCGATTCTCTGTGTCACACGAGGGATCTTTTTCAGGTCAAATATGTAAGGTACCATACGCCGCATACATACCAGGGCTATGTCGTAGCCCTGCCATAAAACTCCTATGGCTAAGTGAAAGTGTTAATGCCTTATAGTCCGATTGCCTCGTTCGCCACATTATCACCTCCTTCATGGACCAAGACGTTGGATAAAGAGTGATTAAATGCTTTTCCGAACACCCCCGTACTTCCTACGAGGGGGTAGAAGCCAACGACTAGAAAACTTTCAGATTATATCAAAACGGTCGAACAAGAGGAATTCAAGCTTTCAAGCAAAACATAAATAGATTAAGTATAAATTTGTTTTTACAATTTTCATACAACTCACTCGAACATTATTTCTTTTGAGCACTGACCCTCTACAAAGCGGGCGGACTCTAGGACGTCTTCAAAATAATGCTCCGGTTTCAGACGGTCCTTGCCTTTGGGTGGACCCTTCGTCGCAACATCGATGGCCTTCATCTTCCCCCAGAACGTCTTGACTCGGGCAAAAGCCATCCATGCACCCTCAACGCACGCAGACCGCTTTACAGCATCAATACGCGGCACCACGTCAACAAGCCTTTGCACTAAACTGAAATAGCTATTCGGAACAGGCCCGGTTGGCCACAACCGGACTACGACGTCCTTCATGGCAGGGCGGGACATCCTATGATGTTTGGCCCACTGGGACATCTGTTCATTAAGCAACAAAGGGCGCTTTGACGCACCAAACTGCGACCAAAAAAGCTTCTCCGTTGCATACCAATCCCGCGCTTGGTAATATTGCGCCGCATCGGCAGAACTCTTCGGCAAATCCAAGAACTCGTCCAAGGAACTCTATACTTGGTTGAGCTGGGCATAGTTCAGGTCGCCGAACTTGGTTTGTAGCAGAAAGGGCTTTCCAGACGCCATCTCCCTCGCCTGTCGAACCTCCTCACAGGCCGCTCTGCATTCCGACCGCGCTCCTCTTGCCTCTTGTAAGGCCTTCTCTAAATCAGCCGTTAAGGCTTCCTTCTTCTTCTCCATAAATTCACAGCGGCCGGTAGCATTCTCTAGCTCGAGCGTCACCTTGGATATCTTCTCGTCATCTTGGCGCCGTGCAGCTCATTCGGCTTCTAATTCAGCCGATGCCTTTTCGGCAGTAGCATCGCTATGCCGGGCCTACTACTTTGCCCGGGCCAGCTCCGCTCGAAGAATTTCAACGGCGGCAGCCCTATCTGCAGCCAAATTTCAGCGTTATGCTTACACTACAAAAATGTATGAGGATTGCACCGAATACATACGTTGCGACTCGTCAAGGCGCATATTGATTAAAGCAAGATCATCCCCTGCCACATCAAGCTTCCGCTGCAAATCGGCAATCTCCATAGTCCGGGAAGTGGCCAAAGGGGAAGCAGCCTGCGTTCAATGTTTATCAGGTTAGTCCTCAAATGATCCTTTTTCGATCCTCCATTTTGCTTCCCAACGGAAGCCAACCCGAATATCAGGGGCTATTACCTATACACAAGCGTATCTTCACAAATGACACATAGCTGAAAACGATATGTTACAAACCTCGAAGCCCTTCAGTAGGCTCATGAAGGCTTCATTTAATCCGCTCTTCACGGACGAAATCTTCTCAATCACTATACCCATCAAGGTACGTTGTTCCCCCGAGACGGATGCTTTCCACAACAAGTCTCGCAACATATCCGGAGTCTCCGGGTTTCCGGAAACTACTCCAACAGCATGATCATCCTTTGAAGGAATCTGCTCGCCTGCCTCCAAAATCGCTGTCGGCTATGAACCGGACAGTCCTAGGCCCTCGTTACCATCAGCCCCGGAATCCCGGATTGTCGGAGGTCCACCTTGGGTACCGCCTCTTCTGTCCCCTGTTCTAAAGGGACCCTCCGCGATGAAACTTCAGAGTCATCCGCCTTGATGGGCGAGGAGGTTGGAGGAGGCGTCTCGCTCTCCATCATCTCTGGAAGAAGACTCCCCGAAGAAGAGGATCCCGCAGAAAAACTCTGTGCCAACCAGTAAAAATGCATGAATGTGTTACGGTAACAACAATGGAACAGGACGCTATCAAGGCACTCTGGATTCTCTTACGGTTCCGCCGAGGTTTTGTCCCCTTGTTGGAGTTGCTCAACGGCATCGTCTTCCAAACCCAAGCTGGTCGACGGTGGCATCTTGCCCTTCTTGAAAGACCGCCCCTCCTCATCTTCAGAGGCAGCCCTTTTCCTCCTGTTTGGAGAAGGAACACCGGGTCCTTTCCTGCCTCCATCTTCAGGTGAGAAAAGGTCGATTTCTCCGGACTCAGTGTCCGACTTGCCTCCAAAACCAAGGTCATCTTGGGTCTTCTCACCCACCCCTGCTGATGCCTGGTATGGCGCCGAGGCCAGCATCCTTGTTAACACAGGAGTAGCTGAGTCTTCGGGAAGGGGAGGCGGACACCTAATCAATTGCACCTTCTTTATCCAGCCCTGAAAAAGGATGATAATGTTGGTTTCTTGCCACTAGATATTTGACTGTAAGGTATTATGTAAACATGTACTTACCGGGGTGTCCGGATGGTTGCCGTCTAGGCCGACATCTCTGGCGGTGTCCGGCCATTGCCTTCGTTTTGCAAAGACTAATCTCCACATTCCTTCGTGCGTTGTGCCAAAGAAGTTCTGAAGAGTCTGCGGCCCTTCTGGATTGAACTCCCATAGGCGGAGAGGCCGTCACTGGCACGGCAGGGTCTGATGAACTAGCATTATATGAACGATGCTGGCTATGTTGATGTCCCTCTCAATGAGGTTCCGGATGCGACTTTGCAGAGTTTACACATCATTCATTGATCCCCAATCTAGCCCCTTATTAATCCACGATGCAAGTTGAGTAGGAGGGCCGGGTCGAAATACGGGCGCAGTCGCCCACTTGGAGCTGCGGGGCTCGGTGATATAGAACCACCCCTGCTTCCACAGATCGGAAGATTTGGCAAAGGATCCTTTCAGCCAAACGACGCTAGCAAGCTTTCTTACTGCAGCGCCGCCGCACTCGGCCTGCTCCCCCTCTACCACTTGCGGCTTCACATCGAAGGTCTTGAGTCACAAGCCGAAGTGTGGAGGAGTTCGGAGGAGGGCTTCACACATGACGATAAACGTCGAGATAAGAAGAATAGAGTCCGGGACCAAATCATGGAAGTCTAGTCCATAATAATACATGAGCCCTCGGACACAGGGGTTAACTGCAAATCCCAACCCGTGGAGGAAGTGGGACACGAACACGACCATCTCGCCGGATCTGGGGGTGGGAATGACCTGCCCCTCGGCAGGAAGCCGATGATGGATTTCAGCGGTCAGGTACCGCGCTGCCCGAAGCTTTGCAATGTCTTCCTCCGTGACAGAAGAAGCTACCCACCGGCCTTGATGGCTAGATCCAGACAGGGTTGGGGCTACTGGCGACGGAAGCCCGGGAGTTGGAGCTCAGGGTAGTAGGAGTTCAGGAAGAGGCAAGCGTGGACCAAAAAGACGGGTATGTACCCCTATATAAAGGCTGCAAATATCAAATGTCTCCTCTCGGGCCTCAAAAATTTGCTTGTTTCCAAGCAATTGTACCCAAGCGACGGTTGGGTTACCCATGTTCGGGTCGACAGGAATCTCTTAAAAAGGGAGGCAGGATCTCCGTTTGGATAAAATACGCCAATAATGCCACATCCTGAGATGTGGGGTGACGGGTCAGCTAAAACGGTTCGCAAATAAAGGCTGGGCGTGGTGTTATATTACCAAAAAGTGGTCAGTGGGTTGAACCCATGAAATAGTATATCCTCTACGGTTGTGCATACAAGTCCGGATACAATCGCTATCTTGATGTTCGGAGAACAAGGAACCCGCCTTGCAATGCCGAAGACAATCCGCGCGCTGAACTCCTCGTCATTGAAGCCAGATTCAGGGGCTACTGAGGGAGTCCTGGACTAAGGGGTCCTTGGGCGTCTGACCTATTATCTATTGGGCCAGATTGATGGGCTGTGAAGACATGAAGACCGAAGACCATACCTGTGTCCGGATTGGACTCTCCTTGGCGTGGAAGGCAAGCTTGGCGACCGACTATGAAGATTCCTTCTTATGTAACTGACTCTATGTAAACCCTTCAGAACTTAGACTCTATGTAATCGACTCTTCAGAACTTAGACTGTCACACCTCAGGGTCTTCATTGCTTTCGGCGTCGTCCGGAGTACTATTTTCTCAAGTGCCATTGTTGCTGCGGTGTGACTTGGGGCAGTGTTTGGGGCGCCGGAACTTAGAATATGACTCGAGAGTTTTAACTGGATCTCCCTTGTCTTTGCCGCGAGGCTTTTTAAGCGTATTGATCATGTACACGTCATGTGAAGGGGTGGCCGTCTTGCGCCTGATGACTGGTGGGTCTTGGCCTTGCTCCTTGTCTGCATCGTCGTCTGTACCGTCAATGTCTGCGAAGCCAGGAGTGGGCATGTCGGTTAAGTCCTCTGCAGTGGCTATGAAGTGGGTGACGGGTGGGAAACAAAATTCTCCGCCGTCAGCCCCTAGTTTGAACCGGACATAGTTCAACTGCGAGTCTCCCGTGAATGACAGGTTCTTTAAAAGTTTAGCACATGGCCCAAATGTGAGTGCTGAAAAACTTCTGCGGCACTGAATTCGTAGATCCATAACCGATCTAGCTCAGTGTCCGCAAGCGTATATGGTCTGGGATTTATAGCCAGAGATGAATCCAGAGTTCTATTGACGCAGATATTGCGAGGTGCCGAGTCCGTGTGCGGCTCCAACGCTGCAGACTCTGTGGCTTCGGATGGCACGATCTGCTCCGGTTCTAAGGCCGTTGCAGCAAAAGGGACCATCTCCTGGATGTGATCTGATGACAGATTTAAGTCATGTTCCTCGGAGCGAGGGGGAGCGATCGCTGCGGTCTCAAATCCATTGAAGATCAAGTCTCCACGGATATCCGCGATGTAGTTCAAGCTTCCCAACCTGACCTGGTGGCCAGGGGAGTAGCTATTGATCTGCTCCAGATGGCCGAGTGAGTTGGCCCACAGTACGAAGCCGCCGAACACGAAAATCTGTCCGGGGAGGAAGGTTTCTCCTTGGACAGCGTCGCTATAGACGATTGAAGGGGGCATCAAACCTTTCGTTGATGGCACAGTGGAACTCTCAATGAAAGCACCAATGTCGGTGTCAAAACTGGCGGATCTCGGGTAGGGGGTCCCGAACTGTGCGTCTAGGATCGATGGTAACAGGAGACAGGGAACACGATGTTTACCCAGGTTCGGGCCCTCTCTATGGAGGTAATACCCTATGTCCTTCTTGATTGATATTGATGAGTATGAGTGTTACCAGAGTTGATCTACCACGAGATCGAGATGGCTAAACCCTAGAAGCCTAGCCTGTATGACTATGGTAATGAAATATATCCTTTCCGGACTAACCCCTCCGGTTTATATAGACACTGGGGGGATCTAGGGTTTACATAGAGTCTGTTACATGAGAAGGAATCTTCATAGTCGGTCACCAAGCTTGCCTTCCATGCCAAGGAGAGTCCAATCCGGACACAGGTACAGTCTTCGGTCTTCATATCTTCACAGCCCAACTGTCCGTCCCATGGATAACAGGCCGGACGACCAAGGACCCCTTAGTCTAGGACTCCCTCAGCGCCCATGGTTGGCGCCCACGGTGTATGAATGGGGCTGACAGGAAGGGCGGTTGTGTCACGTCTGAGTGAAGTTACAAACCTGCCCCTATTGAAAATATTTGCCTACATCGATTTCAGCCGAGTCGAGTTTGTTTTGCCGCCCACCATGTATGAATGGAGAAATGGAGGGAAAAATAGAGGTCTTTCGGACGAGCTTGAATCAAATGTGTTTTGCCGCCCATGTTTGGCGCCCACCGTGTCGGAATGGGCTCAGAGGCAGTCGTGTCACGTCTAATTGAATTTACTATCCTACGTCTACCCCTATTTAGAGCAGTGGAAATCGGGCCGATGGATTGTCCGTGTAATGGGTAGACAGTAATTACCATCTCCCAAACACTTGGCTTCGGGCAGCTGATACGTCTCCAACGTATCTATAATTTTTGATTGTTACATGCTATTATATTATCTATTTTGGATGTTTATGGGCTTTATTATGCACTTTTATATTATTTTCGGGACTAACCTATTAACCCAGAGCCAATTGACCTGAAACTTCACGGAACTTATTTTTGGACAAGAAGAAGCCCACAGAGTATCGGAGTTGTACCAGGAGAGCCCTGGGCTGCCCACAGAGTATTGTGGACAGCCCGGAGGTACACCAACGTACTTCTTCCTCCCATATATACCCATATACCCTAAAAACTCCGGGGAGCACAATAGATCGGGAGTTCCGCCGCCAGAAGCCTCCATAGCCACCGAAAACCAATCTAGACCGGTTCCGGCACCCTGCCGGAGGGGGAATCCCTCTCCGGTGTCCATCTTCATCATCCCGGTGCTCTCCATGACGAGGAGGGAGTAGTTCTCCCTCGGGGCCGAGGGTATGTACCAGTAGCTATGTGTTTGATCTCTCTCTATCTCTCTCTCTCGTGTTCTTGAGGTGGTATGATCTTGATGTATCGCGAGCTTTGCTATTATAGTTGGATCTTATGATGTTCCTCCCCCTCTACTCTCTTGTAATGGATTGAGTTTTTCCCTTTGAAGTTATCTTATCGGATTGAGTCTCTATGGATTTGAGAACACTTGATGTATGTCTTGCGTGGGATCCCCGTGGTGACAATGGGGTATTCTATTGATCCACTTGATGTATGTTTTGGTGATCAACTTGCGGGTTCCGTGACCTTGGGAATCTATGCATAGGGGTTGGCACACGTTTTCTTCGTGACTCTCCGGTAGAATCTTTGGGACACTCTTTGAAGTACTTTGTGTTGGTTTGAATAGATGAATCTGAGATTCTGTGATGCATATCATATAATCATACCCACGGATACTTGAGGTGACATTGGAGTATCTAGGTGACATTAGGGTTTTGGTTGATTTGTGTCCTAAGGTGTTATTCTAGTACGAACTCTAGGATAGATTGAACGGAAAGAATAGCTTCATGTTATTTTACTACGTACTCTTGAATAGATCGATCAGAAAGGATAACTTTGAGGTGGTTTCATACCCTACCATAATCTCTTTGTTTGTTCTCCGCTATTAGTGACTTTGGAGTGACTCTTTGTTGCATGTTGAGGGATAGTTATGTGATCCAATTATGTTATTATTGTTGAGGGAACTAACACTAGTGAAAGTATGAACCCTAGGCCCTGTTTCAACGTATTGCAATACCGTTTGTGCTCACTTTTATCATTAGTTACCTTGCTGTTTTTATATTTTCAGTTTACAAAAACCTTTATCTATTATCCATATTGCACTTGTATCACCATCTCTTCGCTGAACTAGTGCACCTATACAATTTACCATTGTATTGGGTGTGTTGGATACACAAGAGACTCTTTGTTATTTGGTTGCAGGGTTGCTTGAGAGAGACCATCTTCATCCTACGCCTCCTACGGATTGATAAACCTTAGGTCATCCACTTGAGGGAAATTTGCTACTGTCCTACAAACCTCTGCACTTGGAGGCCCAACAACGTCTACAAGAAGAAGGTTGTGTAGTAGACATCAAGCTCTTTTCTGGCGCCATTGCCGGGGAGGTTTGCTCTTGAAGGTATATCTTTAGATCTTGCAATCGAATCTTTTAGTTTCTTATTTTATCACTAGTTTAGTTTATAAAAGAAAACTACAAAAAATTGGAATTGAGTTTACCTCATAGGCTTCATCTTTTTAATATCTTTCATGAGTATGATGGAAAGGAAAATTGTGCCAAAGTGTTAGAAGAAGAATGCATTAAAATGTTTGGCACTAAATATTTGAATGATAACATTATTGCAATGTTGTTAGTATGAATTCCTTGAATATCCATGATGCTAATGAAATGCAAAGCCACAAGCTTGGGGAAGCTATGTTTGATGAAGATGATATTTTTTGTCCCGCAAGTTTTGATGAGCAATTTTATTATGATGAAAGAATGCCTCCTATTTATGATGATTATATTGATGAAAGTGGATTTGGAGAGGTCATGACTTTATTTTGTGATGAATCCACTATTCCGGAAGAGGTTCCAATTGATTATGAGAACAAAGTTTCTATCTATGATGATTATTGTGATGACTTGTATGCTATAAAGAATAATGATATCCATGAAACTTGTCATCATGATTTTAGTTTTCAATTGGATTATGCCTCACATGATAATTATTTTGTTGAGTTTGCTCCCACTAATATTCATGAGAAAAAATTTCCTTGTGTGGAGAGTAATAAAGTTTCTATGCTTGTAGATCATGAAAAGAATGATTTAGGTGCTGGTTATATTGTTGAATTCATTCATGATGCTACTGAAATTATTATGAGGGAGGAACATATGCTTGTAGGAATTGCAATAATATCATGTTTCCTCTCTATGTGCTTAAAGTTTTAAAGTTATGCTTGTTTTACCTTCCTATGCAAGTAGATTCTTGTTCCCACAAGTTGTTTGCTCCCAAAATCCCTATGCATAGGAAGAGGGTTAGACTTAAATGTGCTAGTCATATTCTTCATGATGCTCTCTTTATGTTTCAATTCTTATCTTTTATGTGAGCATCATTGAAATCATCATGCCTAGCTAGGGGCGTTGAACGATAGCGCTTGTTGGGAGGAAACCCAATTTTATTTTTGTTCTTTGCTTTTTGATCCTGTTTAGTAATAAATGATTCACCAAGACTCTATTTAGATGTGGTTTTATGCTTTTAATTAGTGTTTGTGCCAAGTAGAACCATTGGGAAGACTTGGGGAAAGTCTTTTTGATATTGCTGTAAAAAACATGAACTTTAGCGCTCACGAGAATTGCTACCATTTTTATATGGATAGTGCTATTTAGTTAATTGTTTTTGCAGATGATTAATAGATAAATTCCCCACGTCCAGCAATTTATTTTAGAATTTTTGGGGTTCCAGAAGTTTGAGTTAGTTACAGATTAGTACAGACTATTCTGTTTTTGGCAGATTGTGTTTTTCATGTGTTGTTTACTTATTTTGATGAGTCTATGCCTAGTAAAAGAGTTTATAAACCATAGAGAAGTTGGAATACAGTAGGTTTAACACCAATATAAATAAATAATGAGTTCATTACAGTACCTTGAAGTGGTGTTTTGTTTTGTTTCGCTAACGGAGCTTACGAGTTTTCTGTTAAGTTTTGTGTTGTGAAGTTTTCAAGTTTTGGGTAAAGATTCGATGGAGTATGGAATAAGGAGTGGCAAGAGCCTAAGCTTGGGGATGCCCAAGGCACCCCAAGGTAAAATTCAAGGACACCAAAAAGCCTAAGATTGGGGATGCCCCGGAAGTCATCCCCTCTTTCATCTTCGTTCATCGGTAACTTTACTTGGAGCTATATTTTTATTTACCACATGATATGTGTTTTGCTTGGAGCGTCATTTTATTTTATTTAGTTTTTATTTCTGTTTGAATTAAATACCAAGATATGAAATTCTTAAATGTTAAAGAGTCTTCACATAGTTTCATAATTATTTGACTACTCATTGATCTTCACTTATCTCCTTCGGAGTAGTTTGTTGTTGCTCTAGTGCTTCACTTATATCTTTTTAGAGTACGGTGGTGGTTTTATTTTATAGAAATAGATGAACTCTCATGCGTCACTTATATTATTTCGAGAGTCCTAAAAAGCATGGTAATTTTCTTTGGTTAAGAATTTAGTCCTCATATGATGGGCATCCTAGAGGGATACAATAAAATTTTCATATAAAGTGCATTGAATACTAAGAGAAGTTTGATACTTGATAATTGTTTTGAGATATGAAGATGGTAATATTAGAGTCATACTAGTGATTAGTTGTGAATTTGAGAGATACTTGTGTTAAAGTTTGTGATTCCCGTACCATGCACGTATGGTGAACCCTTATGTGAAGAAGTTGGAGCATGATTTATTTATTGATTCTCTTCCTTATGAGTGGCGGTCGAGGACGAGCGATGGTCTTTTCCTACCAATCTATCCCCCTAGGAGCATGCACATAGTACTTTGTTTCGATAACAAATAGATTTTTGCAATAAGTATGTGAGTTCTTTATGACTAATGTTGAGTCCATGGATTATACGCACTCTCACCCTTGCACCATTGCTAGCCTCTCTAGTACCCCGTAACTTTCGCCGGTACCATAAACCCACCATATACCTTCCTCAAAACAGCCACCATACCTACCTATCATGGCACTTCCATAGCCATTCCGAGATATATTGCCATGCAACTTTCCACCGTTCCGTTTACTATGACACGCTCCATCATTGTCATATTGCTTTGCATGATCATGTAGTTGACGTTGTATTTGTGGCAAAGCCACCGTTCATAATTCTTCCATACATGTCACTCTTGATTCATTGCACATCCCGGTACACCGCCGGAGGCATTCATATAGAGTCATATCTTGTTCTAAGTATCGAGTTGTAATTCATAAGTTGTAAGAAATCAAAGTGTGATGATCATCATTATTAGAGCATTGTCCCAGTGAGGAAAGGATGATGGAGACTATGATTCCCCCACAAGTCGGATGAGACTCCGAACTAAAAAAAGAGGCCATAAAAAAGAGAAAAGGCCCAAATAAAAAATAAAATAAAATAATAGGCCATAAAAAAGAGAAAAGGCCCAAATAAAAAAATGAGAGAAAAAGAGAGAAGGGGCAATGCTACTATCCTTTTACCACACTTGTGCTTCAAAGTAGCACCATGATCTTTATGATAGAGAGTCTCTTGTTTTGTCACTTTCATATACTAGTGGGAATTTTTCATTATAGAACTTGGCTTGTATATTCCAACAATGGGCCTCCTCAAGTGCCCTAGGTCTTTGTGAGCAAGCAAGTTGGATGCACACCCACTTAGTTTCTTTTTGTTGAGCTCTCATACATTTATAGCTCTAGTGCATCCGTTGCATGGCAGTCCCTACTCACTCACATTGATGCGCCTAGTTGATGTGAGACTATCTTCTCCTTTTTTTTGTCTTCTCCACAACCACCATCCTATTCCACCTATAGTGTTATATCCATGGCTCACGCTCATATATTGCATGAAGATTGAAAAAGTTTGAGAACATCAAAAGTATGAAACAATTGCTTGGCTTGTCATCGGGGTTGTGCATGATTTGAATACGTTGTATGGTGGAGATAGAGCATAGCCAGACTATATGATTTTGTAGGGATAGCTTTCTTTGGCCATGTTATTTTGAGCAGACATAATTGCTTAGTTAGTATGCTTGAAATATTATTATTTTTATGTCAATATTAAACTTTTGCTTGAATCTTATGGATCTGAATAGTCTTGCCACAATAAAGAGAATTACATGGATAAATATGTTAGGTAGCATTCCACATCAAAAATTTTGTTTTTATCATTTACCTACTCGAGGACGAGCAGGAATTAAGCTTGGGGATGCTGATACATCTCCAATATATCTATAATTTTTGATTGTTCCATGCTATTATATTATCTGTTTTGGATGTTTATGGGATTTATTATGCACTTTTATATTATTTTTGGGACTAACCTATTAACCCAGAGCCCAGTGCCAGTTTCTGGCTTTTCCTTGTTTTAGAGTATCACAGAAAAGGAAAATCAAACGGAGTCCAATTGACCTGAAACTTCACGGAACTTATTTTTGGACCAGAAGAAGCCCATGGAGTATCGGAGTTGGACCAGAAGAGTCCCGGGCTGCCCATGAGGGTGGGGGGCGCGCCCCCTGTATCGCGAGCTTTGCTATTATAGTTGGATCTTATGATGTTTCTCCCCCTCTACTCTCTTGTAATGGATTGAGTTTTCCCTTTGAAGTTATCTTATCGGATTGAGTCTCTAAGGATTTGAGAACACTTCATGTATGTCTTGCGTGGGATACCCGTGGTGACAATGGGGTATTCTATTGATCAACTTGATGTATGTTTTGGTGATCAACTTGCGGGTTCCGTGACCTTGGGAATCTATGCATAGGGGTTGGCACACGTTTTCGTCTTGACTCTCCGGTAGAATCTTTGGGGCACTCTTTGTAGTACTTTGTGTTGGTTTGAATAGATGAATCAGAGATTCTGTGACGCATATCGTATAATCATACCCACGGATACTTGAGGTAACATTGGAGTATCTAGGTGACGTTAGGGTTTTGGTTGATTTGTGTCTTAAGGTGTTATTCTAGTACGAACTCTAGGATAGATTGAACGGAAAGAATAGCTTCATGTTATTTTACTGCGGACTCTTGAATAGATCGATCAGAAAGGATAACTTTGAGGTGGTTTCGTACCCTACCATAATCTCTTCGTTTGTTCTCCGCTATTAGTGACTTTGGAGTGACTCTTTGTTGCATGTTGAGGGATAGTTATGTGATCCAATTATGTTATTATTGTTGAGGGAACTTACACTAGTGAAAGTATGAACCCTTGGCCCTGTTTCAACGCATTGCAATACCGTTTGTGCTCACTTTTATCATTAGTTACCTTGCTGTTTTTATATTTTTCAGATTACAAAAACCTTTATCTATTATCCATATTGCACTTGTATCACCATCTCTTCGCCGAACTAGTGCGCCTATACAATATACCATTGTATTGGGTGTGTTGGGGACACAAGAGACTCTTTGTTATTTGGTTGCAGGGTTGCTTGAGAGGGACCATCTTCATCCTACGCCTCCTATGGATTGATAAACCTTAGGTCACCTACTTGAGGGAAATTTGCTACTGTCCTACAAACCTCTACACTTGGAGACCCAACAACGTCTACAAGAAGAAGGTTGTGTAGTAGACATCAGCAGCCGACATGGGAGTGGACATTTTGGCGCTTTTTTCGAATTTTGGGACAATAAGCATCCACGTTTACCCTGGAACTAAATTCGAATCCACTTTGTATTCCTATACAAATCTTTATAACTCATTCGATGTGTTTTTATATATATCTTCAAAAGGACAACAAAGATGTATTCCACTGTCATATATGAATATGGTTTACAAATGCCGATACTCAAATTCAGAAGCTAGAATCCAGTTTAAGGTGAATTCGAATATTTGGAACACTTCATGTCCAACTCAAATGTCACATGCTGCATACTGTGTACTCCCATTTAGATATGTACACAAGAGATGTATCAAGATTCAAATATCGAGTCAATCAACCAAGAATGCACAGAACTAACAGGCATATAAACACTTATAGAGTATATGGATCAATAATATGAACTAACATACATAAGCCAGGCCGTTGTACTTTTCTTTGCTACAACAGCATCCTTTTTTTAGCCAAGCTACTATAGCATCTTGGCCCTTTCCGATGCGTGCCACTTATGGTCCGTCTATACTACTATTATTGTTGAATGCACATTCAGCCCGATTGGCATATTTGTAGGTATAGCACAGCAATCAAAATGAAATGTCTCTGAATCTTATCAATTAATATAGACTTGTGCTCAAATAAAATTACAAACAAAGAAACAAAAAACATTTATTACATGATCTCTAAAACAAATGGTTTGATTGATTACATGAACAAACAACACAAAGGTTATTCAACGATGGAAAGAACATTTCACCTATGATTTACCAAGTGGGAATTTAATTTCCTTTTTTCCTTCAGGACCTTAACAATGTGGTCAGTCTCAGCTTGCTTCGTTTTGAAATCCACCAAATATTTAATGGTTGTCTTGAGTACTGCTACTGATTGTGCTGTTTGCTTCCTCAACATGTCAACTTCATATCTAAGTGTAGAAGTAGAATCTCTTTCTACCACTAGTTCAGCCTCTAGAGCATCAACAGTTGGCAATTCGTAATGCATGATTTGGCCAGTGCCACTGCTGTGGGATGATACAATGTCCATGGGAACCTCGCTCTTTGATCTTGGGCTAACCTGTTTTGCCATTAAAGTTCCGATTGGATTCAGAATAGTTGAAGTTAGCAAACATCTCAACTGGGAGTTATAACAGCAAACCATTTAAACAAACAAGGAATTAAAGAGTTTCAATTCGATGCTGAAAAGTAGTTATTAACATCATTGTAACCCGTTGTTGTAGCAACAAAGTAGTTAAACAAACAAGTAGCTATTTAAGTTCAGGCAAACAGGTAATTCTTAACAGTAAGTATCAAACACATAGATAGGCGTAGTCTATAATAGGATTAACAGGCTGTGGCATTATGTAATCAGTAGCAAACTAAATTATGCCAAGCAACGTCATTGAACAATTTTGCAATAAGTGGCTAACTAAAATTTCGAGAAGCAGGTAACTGAACTTATGCTAGTTCTTTGTACAGGCACACTGCAACTTCTTTTTCGCTTACAAGGTTGTACGAAGGAGTCCATGGCATCAATTGCTTGGATACACAGTCCCAATACTTCTTTCTTCCCACACTGCATTGGTAAGTTGAATGGTTAATCTGGTAAGATGGTGCGTCCTTGATATGTTATATGAGGACGTGTAGTCAGACTAGTTGTAGCGACACACATCCAACCATCTTTTACTGTATATATTTCATGCGATTACTTTTGGCATATCGAGATCTAAGCAATCTACAATAGGATGAAAAGACTGGCATCCTTCACATTATTGGCGAACTCAGTTCATAGAAACAAGCAATTCAACCATTCTGTGGGTAAATCAAAAGCGCCACTGGAATATTTTTCACTACCCCTATCATACATGTAAAAGGGGCGACGCCACCATAGGGGCTGGTATGGTCGTCCGCCTCAGGTGGCTCGAAAGTGTGCACCTAGTTTGAGTCGTCTAGGTTGGCCCATACTAGTTTTGTTCGTCCCAACGCACGAGCAGGCAATGTAAAAAATGAAGAAAAATGTTTCAATTTGGATAGGCCAATAACATAAGTGCAAGGCAGGCCCTATAGCAGGCTCGCAGCCCAAACAAGCGCCTCCCATATCGATCAACGACATGGAAAATCCCAATTCATCCGCTCCAGCCTCCAGTCTGGTTCGCTCCTAACCTAGCCGCCGCTGGACAGACCGACACAGCACTTCCTCGCGCCCTCGTTGTAGGGTGGTTGCCGGGCTTCAAGAGAATGGAAGGACAAGAAGATGAAGATCCAACCCTGGGTTCAGCCCGCGTGGGAGGCAGCGGCGACAGCACGGGCATGGCATCGAGCTTGCACAAACGGACAGTCGCAGCTTGCAAGAGTAGCATGCGCAATGAGCAGGTACATCACATCCCTGATTATATCTAATTCAACTCTTCAATTTCTGGCCAATAGTTAAACCTGGCGGTGTTGTAAAACTGCTTGTATGTAGGGAATCTATGAGAAAATGAAACCAATTTCTACTTATTTTATAACTCCCCCAATCAATACTGAACTGACTGAATCTGATGAATCTAATCAAGTTTCCGATGCAAACATCCAAGCTCATGTTGTTCTTGAGCCTGAAGTGTCTAATGAACAGACTACTAATGAAGGATTTGATGCAAACATTTTACATGCTCCTGGTGATGAACATATAGTGTCTAATGAGGCATCTAATGCAAGCATTTTGCAAGCTCCCATTGAAGGATTTAGTGTCTAATGATGATCTGCTATGTTGAGAGAGACATAGAGATTTGCAGGCATTGATGACAAGCAAATTATAGTGCATTTTCATGCTTTGAGGAAACGTCGAGGCCATCTACCAGAAAGTCCCTGTATCATGACAACGTAGCATAAATACTTTCCTAATCTGTTGTTTGAAACTATTGGCATACTTGTGCAGGATAGATATATTGATATGCAGTTTGCGCACTAGTTATAGTTCCAATTACACTTTGATATTTTTAGCGAGAGAACGAATAATTCAAGAAGGTACAGACCATGTTTGTAGTCCTTGTACACCATTTTGCATTTTGTGTTTTTTGGTGCTTGCATCATTTAGTGTTTATAATTTGAACTACTTTGGATCATTAGCTGGTTTTCAAAGTGCATGTAGCATCACATTTCTCAAGTTATGTTGATTTCCGGAGTGCAAGTGCCTTCATATTTTTTAAGTTAAATGTTCGCCCCTGAATTCGTGGATCCGCCACTTCACACAAATCATACACGAATGCTAGTACGAATTAAATGAAATGAGGGACTTACGCTAGCTCGTTGTACAAGCTCACTGCAGCTCTGCTTTCTCTTGGGATGTTCCATGTACAAGTCGATGTTACCAGTTGCTTGGATGTGCAGGCCTTGTGCTCCTTCCATCCCCCTCTGCATTTTTGACACGGCGAATGACTAATCAAATAAGAGGAATCAACCTTCCTGTTGTACCGGAGGACAGATAGTTCCAAGGTTATACGGGTGTGCAGGATGTGTACCAGATCCCGTAGCGCCATCATGCTTCGCTAAAAAATGGTTTTGCTTGTTTCAGATGATATCTCTAGAAGAAATAAGATTTAAAGTCCGATTTGGATCGGTGTGTAAGCTAAGAGAGCAGTGAAAGGATATCCAAACATCGTCGGAACAGTGCACAAGGGAGTGATGTGTGGATACCTAGTTTGGGCCGACGTTTGGGCATGCTCTCCTAGCTAGAGTGCGGGTCACTTCAGAGCCGTTGAGGGTTATGCGCTGGCATTGGCTGGCCACGCACGGATGCAGATCTTGAGTGGCAGCGAAGTGCTACGATACGGTGGACGAGACCGTTGGTGAAGCCCCAGCGGCCTCGGGGGGCGGAGGCGCGATGATGTGCTCGGTGAAGTAGCCCCGGTGAGCCGGGAGACGGCGTCAGTGAAGCGCACCTGATGAGGTGGAAGTCGGTGTATGTGAGGCACGTCGGTTGCGGCGGCCGACATTGTCGGTGGACCACCCGGTGCGGTAGACGAGGGCGTAGATGAGGTAGCTCCGGTGCGGTGGTGAAGCGTGACCGTTGTCGTCATCGTCGTCGTCCGACACAAAGGTGGGAAAGAGACGAGACGAGGGGCGATTCAAACTTTGCTTGGGTTGGCGGTGAATTAGGGATTAGAGCAATCTGGGCACGCAAGGGGCTGGTGGAGAAGGGAGATTTTGTAGGGCTGGAATTGGGGCCGCCAGATATTTCAATCTGAAGCGTGGAAGCATGAACTTGTTTTGTCGTCGTCCTTGGGGGGGGGGGAAGGAGGAGGGGGGGGGGTGGCTGGGTGCTAAGCGTCCGTCCGACACACGCGAACACCACGACACGACCCTGGTCTCCCTGGTGCGCCTACATTTGAGAATGCTAACGAATCTTCTTTCATTTGCAAACGAATCTGTATGTATTACCATGCCCGTGTTATTCGAAACGAGATACTATAAATTAATTAATGCGGAGTTATTTGGAAAAAAATCGAAACGGTATCCGCGGTATCCACGCCAACGTGGATTAGAGTGTGTGTCACATAATTAGTTATTTGAATTAGAGTGTGTGTCACATAGCGATCTCCAATTCTAACGTGGATTTCGCATTTGACTGTATCCACGCTACTTTTTTAATAGGAATTCATATGTATATGATGAACACCATGGTAGTGAGAAAACTTTTGGATGGATTCAAACATATGAAATACAAAATAGCACAACAAATCGAGTCAATGTCAACTTTTCGAAACCTAGTATGGCACGAATTCGAAATAATTACACATATGCATGGTCCTCAGTTCAAATCTTACAATTTACACCGAATTGAAACATCGATATTAAGTCCCGTACTATCTACATTCAAATGTTGTTTTTAGCCCCCCCCCCCCCACACACACGCTACATACTTCCTGTATTGGTCAATCATCCTCTCCTAACCACCTTAGGAAGCTATCAGTTTCCAACACACATCCATTCTTTCTCTCCATGTTTCGATCTCTAACTCTCTCAACCCCCTTTTTCCACTCTGTTACGAAATGTATTCACCTCACACACCCGCCATTGCACCCCATGCCGAGCTCTCTCTCTCTCCCTCTCCCTCTCACCCTCTCACGCTAAATACATGCATTGCCTATCTAGCCCCCCAACCTCTCGTGCACACGCACGCACATTGTCTATCTAGGTCACTCCCTCGAGACTGTCTCACTCTTTCTTCCGCACGACGGGCCACACTCGCTCAATCTCGCTCTCCTTATCTGCGTCTCGTTTAACCTCGTTTTCTTTCACACACAAATGATATATCTCCCTGTTCAGGCCTCAATCGACCCACTCTATACTCTCTCACGCAGATTGTCTATCTAGGTCAGTCCATCGAAGCCGCCCCCACTCTTTCGACCTCATGGAAGGTCATGCTCTCTCTCTCTCTCGCTCTCTCCCTCTCCCCCCTCTCTCCCTCTCTTTGTATGTCTCGATTGACCTCGATCTTTCTCGGACAAAAACGATATATCACCATGTTTGAGCCCAATTCGACTTATTCACATTGTATACTCTCTCACGCACATTGTATATCTAGGTCACTCTCTCCAACCCGTCTCACTCTTTCGATCGCACGACGACCCTATGTGATCGATTGACCTTGCTTCCTCCCACTTACAAAATATATCTAAACGTCTGTGACTGGATCATCTCTCAAGCTCTATCTTACAGCCCTCACCCTTTCCAAAAGCTCAGTCGGACAATATCTCTCCAGAGCATATATATTCGTTCAATGAATCTTGGACCACACTCACTTTGTCTCTCTATCTATATGTCTCTCGATTGACCTCGCTTTCTCATGACGTATCTTCCACACATTGAAGCTACCTCTCTATCCCTCGCAAAGCCGGAGCTATTTACATTGCGAGGGGCACTCCAACCTTGGATTAATTTGTGTAGGAATTTATTTTGGTCGATTCAGATTATATTTTCGTAGCATTCGGCCCACAACTACTCGAAACACCGTTGTAACCCCCGCAACTCCCCTAGTTGATTTCCCTCTGGTTGGTCATCGCTCTCTCGCACGTCCTTTATCGCCTTCAATATTGCACCATGGTATTATTGCAAAAAACTCTATTGTTCTCTTTAATTATTATAAATAAGCTACAAAACTACACGCCGATAGTCCACTTGGAATGGAACAAATTTCGACCCACAAATTAAACTGCTACAAACTACACACCGAGGGGCCCACATGTCATGAAACAGATTTGGACCCATATACAAATTAAAAAATAAAGGACGAGGATCGAACATGCGACCAGTGCCTTCAAGCCGCACGTCAATAGGCAACATACGTAGAACAACAATGTTTGTTGTACCTCCCTTTGTTCACATAATGTTTTTATATTACCACAGCCTATTTAATTGATAACATGAAATATTATTTTTAGTACTATTCGCGTTCACTTACTGGTGGGTTAAATGTGGGCTCTCTCTCTCTCTCTCCTCCCCTTCTGCGTTTAGACGCATGGGCAAACACGATGAACTCGCGGGCGATGTTGCCATTGACCATATCTGGATGCCTTCACAAGTTACAGAACCAGTTTCATGTGCTAGCAGCACTAGTCAGTGTGTATGTGCAATGCACGTTAATTTGGAAGTATATTAAGTGCATGCGGATATTACGTAGGATATTATTTGCGTGTTATTATGTGATTAGCACTATTTTTGGCATGAAATTAACTGCACGCTAAACGTGTTGAGCGCTCGACATTGAAGCAGTCTAGGTCGTTGAATGACAAGGAATACATGTGGTTTGATGACGTTTTATATTTAATTTGATACGGCTCTAGCAGAACATTCAATCGATCAAACCATAGATTTCATTTTAGTCTGACTCCGACTTTAAATTATATGACGATCGATCTAAAATAAATAGAAATGATAAAAGTTTGGATTTTAAGCATGGCAATCCGAACGTTTTTCATGGAAAATTTAGATTACGCGGCAGCGGCGAGGGTGTCTTGCAGTGGGAAGTGGCTCCTCTGCCGTGCTCTGTGTGTCATCGGGCCACTGACCGACGGCGACGGCGGCGCCTTGCGCCATTGTTTGCGTACTCCTAGACGTTGGCCTAGCTTCAAGGAAGGCCAAAATGTTCTGGACTTCGGAGCGAGTCAACTGGCGGGAGGAGGCGACTGGCGTTGGTGCAAGGAAGCGGTCGACGGCGGCCATCCATGCCGCTGAGGGGGGCACTGGCACTTGCGTGGGGATAGGCGCTGTCAATGGCGCGGCGGAGACATTCATGTGCACGGGCACCAGCACGGGCGCAGGCGCATGCGCTGGCAGGTGCACGGGCACCGGCACAGGCATGCGCATTAGTGCACGCGCAAGCGCATGCGCTAGCAGGTGCACAAGCGTGTGAAAGTCGGCAGGGACCTCATGGAACCCCGTGGAATCAAGCTCGGCGACAATGTGCGGCTCCCAGCCCATCAATGCCACGGGGATGGGCGTTGGCACAGTTGGGGCGACGGGAGCCGGAACGGGAGCGGGGACAGGCGCGGCGTCTTCCCGCAAGTCCAGTTCAAGCTCGTCCCAAAGCACCTTATGTTCTTGAGACTCCGGCTAGGTGTCTTCCTCAGAAAAATGGAAGACTAAGGGTAGACCATCGTGATGCAGCATGGCGTACATTTAGGTCAGGCTGGTTGGAGGTAGACGATAGGAGAATCAGAGAGGAAGAGAGAAGATTGTAGCGATACCGGGTAGTGTGGGGTTGATTTTTAACTGCGGCGCCAGCAACATTAAAAGTGGGAGTAGTTGGGACGACGGTGGGCGGCGGAGCCTGGTCAAAGGGCTTGCCTCCCGGTGAGCCTACACAACGGTCTGCCCGCACGCCTCCCTGCCAGCCGGTGCAGCGGTCTGCTCGCACGCCTCCTGTCGACTGACACGCTTTCTCAGACGGCACCTGCCGATGAGAAGCGGGACACATGGCGGCACGTAAATGCCCACAGTTTCAATAGTGAAAGCGTTCGCCTTAACATGATAGGTCTTTGTTCCAAAATACCTTGGCTCTTCATTTGTCCAACTTGTCATAAGCAGCTTGTCTCAAATTGAAGAAAAAAATTACAAAGTAATATTTGTGCCATATCACGTGACCATGCTCAGTTTCAAGAATTTATGGTCACTTTTGGATTTTCTGAAATTTAAGATCCATGATTCGAAACAATATCACATCCTGCATCATGCAATAAATTTTCAAGCCATACATCTGTCCTGTCGTATTTCTTAAGAAAGGATTTGGTTAAACATTTTGCTTAGTTAGACTTCAGACAAGTTATATATGGAGAGCAAAAGGATAATCCCTCTGTATCAGTGCATTGCCTGATATATTAACTCAAGTACTAGGCACGAACAAAAGCACTCAATTATGTGCTCATCCTAGTGTAGTAGTAGTAGTAGTAGTAGTAGTAGTAGTAGTAGTAGTAGTAGTAGGCAATGCAGTTGACGGGTGACCTTGGCGAGCGGAGACCGAGGGAATTGAACCGTGCTCGGCACGGTAGGTAACGTTGTGTAGTTACTAAAGCATCCCTCTGTTGTTCATTGGTAGTCATTATGGACCGGGGACATGAAGGGAATTTCCTAGGGCTGGAATTCTGGCCACTAGATATTTCGACTCGAAACACGGAGGCTCGACTGGTTGAGGTTGCCTAATGTGCGTACCACGCACGCCACTAGAAGGACACGAGCCCTTTTTATATATTTTTAGGATCAACATGAGCCAAGGTCTGGCTGGTACGCCATTGGGTCCTACCATTCGAGAATACGAAAGGAACCTTTTAAATTGCCGAGCGAATTTATGTGTATTACAATGCCCGTATTTTCCTTGCAAATATTAATCTCAACGTGGTAATTGATTTATGACGAGTTGTTGAATTAGAGTGAGTTTGTGATATAGTGATCTCAACGTGGATTTCACATTTGATGGTATCCCTGGTAAGTTTTTCAATGCAAATTCAAATTTAAAAGATGAACAATATGGAGGTGAGAAAACTGTGTATGTATCAAGCATATGACCACACACACACACATACACACATAGAGAGACACCCACACACGAACACAACAACAATCCAATAAGTATAGTGCATCTATTTTTCCAAACCATGCATGTATGACACGAATTCAAAAATACTCCTTCTGTTCCTAAATATTAGTCTTTTAGAGATTTCAACAAGCGACTACATACGGAGCAAAATGAGTGAATCTACACTCTAAAATATGTCTATATACATCCGTATGTGCCAGTCCACTTGAAGTCTCAAAAAAGACTAATATTTAGGAACGAAGGGAGTAAAATGTAAGACATGCATGGTCCTCAATTCAATATTTAAAATGAACATGAAACTGAAACATGAATATTAAGTCTAGTACTACAGTACATGCAAATGTTGTGTTTAATTAGGCGGAGCTAAGATTGTCGGGGGTCACCCCCTCGACCTTAGATAAAATTGTGAAGCTCTGTTTAGGGTTGTTTAGATTATATTTGTCCCCACCCTCCCAACCACCGATTGGTTGTGCAACCCCCACCCCTCCTCCTCGGGAGAATTTCATGTGCCCCCATACCTTAGATGCTATATGCCGATACGAGTTGCTTGGAGCTTGTAGATCTGAGATATAGCAGCTCACATGATGTCTTAATATTTTTACAGGAAACCTTGATGAGTTTGAGAATTGCACACAATTTGTACAAAAACTACTCAGATGCCCTTGGATCCCATATCCAATGACCTCGAAGCTCGTATCACCATAGCATCTAAGATGAAGGAGGACATCATATTCTCCTGTATGTAAGAATATCATGTGCTACCACACCTTAGATGCTTTGGTGATACAAGCTCTTCAAAGCCGTTGGATTTGTGACCCAACACCTCCTCGGTGCTTCGAATGGTTTATTGCGGAAAAGCCCCCAAAGAGTTCGGCCACTACTTACAAGCACAAAGACTGCTCAGATGCCATTGGATCTCAGATCAAACGACGTCGAAGCTCATATCACTGTAGCATCCAAGCTGCGAGAGCACCTTATGTTTTCTCGCATGGGAGAATATGAGGTGTTCCCGCATCGTAGATTCTATGGTGATACGAGTTCGCGGAGATCTAACGGCCCATAGTAGGAGGTTTGATTGTTTTTGCAATATACGGCTGAGAGAGTTTGGGAATTGCGCAGAAAGTACAAGTACTTAGCATGTGCCATCTGATCACTGATTATATGACCTAGATGCTCATATCACCGTAGCAGGTAAGTAAGCTACCGGAAGCACCTAATATGAGCAACGGGGAGCCGTTGGATCCAAGATGAAGTGGCACACACGAGGCCTGAATGTTTTATTTGCAAAAAAACCTTTGGAGAGTTTATAATTTGCGCATAATTACAAAGACTACTCCCAAGCCATTAGGTCTCACTTCCAACGGTGTAAAAACTCGTATCACCATAGCATCTAAGCTGCGGGGTGGATGTGATATTCTATGCCGCTGTCATTTTTGTTCGTAAATTTGCAAAATACGTGTAACTTGTGCTGTTACTTGTCTAACCGCGCAAAGTGTTTGTTCAAAAAAACCATCCTACACTGAAATATCGGAACAACACACGGGGGTCCCACTTGTCATTAATCAAATTTGGACCTAAAACTAACAAATCTGAAAGATGAGATTCGAACTGGCAACCTGGACTACAAAGTGTAAGTCGATAGCCTGAAACAACAACAGTTGTTGGCCTTGTCCCATAACTTGATTTTATATAGTATTACGTTGAGTAGAGTAAAGGGAGTGCCTCGTCAACACGTGCATGACCGTTGAATCACTTACTGGTGGGTCCCAGGTCTGCGATCTCTCTCTTCTCTCCATCGTCTAACCTTTGCACGGGCACACACGAAGAGCAGCGCTAGCTTGCCGTGGTTTTATTACAACTAAAAAAAGCTTGGAAAATAGAAGAATCGCCTAGGACAAGAGACGTTGTGGCTGGTCGAGACGGAGCTAACCACACCTATCCTCCGTGCCATGTTAGCATGATGAAGCTGTGTGGCTAGTGGGGTGTTTTCGACCGACTGGCTGGGTCTCGAGGTCGAACCATAGGTACGATGTCTGATACGGTAAATTTTTACACGCACATTTTTCCTCCATGCCGAGACATGGCGGACCCTACCGCACGGTTTCGGGGTCCTCCTGGGTGGTGCACACATATATACTTCCTGACGTGGGACGCCCTACCGCGCATTTTCGCCAAAGCAAGTAAATGAGTCGTCAAATCACGAAAGACCACTTTTCCCGCTGTGTACATCAGTGAAGCACGGTGCCTAGCTAGTTGGGCTAGTTCGACCGATTAGCTAGGCCGCTGCCACATTTGTTTTTTCACCCCTTTTTTTATCTACTTGCTGACAGGTAAATTTAAATATCCACCACGGCATTGCTCTGGTGTTTGAGTGCGACAGGATTTTTAATTTTTTGATTGATGGGAGCAGGCACGACAGGATTTTTAATTATTTGATTGACGAGAGCAGACGCGGTAGCAATTAGTCACGATGACTCCTCCTGTAAAACCCACTGCTCCCTGATGTGAGAAGTCTTCTACTGGTGTTTTACCATGGTGAAAACCAAAAGATTCCTCGCTCCATGGCTGGCTCCCTCCGGCTTCCCGTAGATTGCATTGCCTTTCAGCCATTTCACCCCCTGCATCACCAACGTCGTGCGCCTCGAGAAGCAGAGGGACTTCGGTGGTGTTTAGGCGCCCTCTGCATGGGCATGTCCATGTCCATGTCTCGGTGCAACACGACTGTTGGATCAAACTCAGACGGTGCAGATCAGTCACTGTAGCACATAGCGTCTGGGTGTGTTTGGTTGCATTCTCATCTCAATATACTCCTCTGTCTAGGTGTGTAAGTCACCTTTAGAAAACCAAATAATCCCAAAACACTTAGGCACGGTACATTAACTCCCTCCCCGTTTCTTGTTTTGTGACATATCAACCAATAAGAGACATGGGTCGTGCATGCTTTCAGTGACTTGAGACTAATAAACATGACATGAAGTGGTTAGTTCATTGCATGCAATGCTATTAATTAACAAAAAGACATTAGGTTTTCTCGTTTTCCTCTCTGCCTTGGTCGCAGTGCACAACATAAGATGACTTACACACCTAGATGGAGGGAGTAGTTGTTTCCTCTTCATGTATTTGTGTTAACCTACTAGTGTGGAATCATGCACCCTTCATGCACTCTGCCAAACACCCAAAAGTGGGTCGAGAAGGGAACTTTTGCTCCCATCCCGTGCACCCTTCATACACCCTACACTATTCGTGCTTCATATGGTTCATGTTTCGTGGAGTACTGTAGCACCATACTCTTCGTGCATTGTAGACCTAGTTCTGTTAACATTGATCTCACTGTTCATTCTCGACTGGACAGCCGAGAAGCGGTACTATGTTACTACATTACTGTTCATATAGTTGACATGCGCACAACATCATTTGTTGTCATCATATCTTACTACACTAGCAACAAGATTATGTAGTACTGACGTATGAACCACTTCACATGCCTAGTAGTAGGAGCATTGTGTATGTTCAAGTGGCTGCCGTGTTTCGCACTCCTCCGTCGTAAGAGTGGAAACGCTTGCTGTAATCATTTTTTTCTTTAGAAAATTAGTGGAAACGCACTATCGTGCGGATCCTCCTCCAGCCATGCACTAAATTACTCACTTTCGGCGACGTGTGGGACAGCAGCATCGGGGTCCACCAGCCATGCACTAAATTACTCCGTAGTAGAGTGACGGTAGACTACCCTGATCGAAGCGCCGTAGTAATGCCCAATGAGCCATCAAATCACAAAACCCCCTCCTTTCCAGCAGTAAGTTGGACGGACAAAGCAACCACCATTTCACTCTTCTCTCTCAGCTTCCTCTCTACCCAACTCGCTTCTCCCTCATCTTGTTCCTCATTTCTTCAAGAAAACCCCGACCTGCTTCTGCCATTGTTCTTCTCTCCCAAAGAAGGAAAGTTGAGCGCATCAATGGTGTTGATTCTGGCCAAGGCCCGGTCTTGCAACCCTGAGACTGATTCTATAACTCCCTCTCTTTTCTTCTTTTGGGTTTGTGATTATGGTTTATTTTCTTTTATTTCTATTTGACAGTTTCTTGATGGACGCCGGAGCACCGGCCGAAGTGATGTGGCTCTGGCCAAAACCATCGAGGCTCATGGTACGAAGAAGTGCAAGCACCCCGCCGAGACTACCGCAGACAAGCTCAAAGCCATCGCGCTGTCCACGCCCCCTCTCCGGGATCCCTCATTACGCAAGTCCGAGTAATATCTCTTCTTGACGATCTCTTATAGTAGTACAACTTTCTGGGTGATCTTGCATGTGATTTTTGTGTGCCAAATGACGGTTCTAAATTCCTCTTTCGACCAAAACATGCGAGAGGTTGACACTGATTTCTTATAGATTACTTTCAACTACTCCCTCTGTCCCAAATTTCTTTTCTTAGATTTTTCTAGATACGGATGTATCTAATACTAAAATGTGACTTGATACATCCGTATCTAGACAAATCTAAGAAAAGAATTTTGGGACGGAGGGAGTACTTTATGAACATCAATGCTACCTTTGAAGAGGGTATATTTGCCTCAGTAACTTGTGTTACGGATATTGCAAGTAATCTCTCTGCTCCCATGCCTTTGAAGACATGTTCTAGTGTCTTTGTTCACTCATTTCTATGCGTATATGTAGTCATATATGGAGTATAATATCGAAAATCATATTATATTTTTGAATAGAGGTAGTAATAAAATATGGTTTCTGTTTGAATTAGAACCAGGTCCGCGGTGGAGATGAAGTTCTCAAACTCATGTCATGTGAACTGGAAGACCTGAGGATGAGTTCTACTGCTAAACTATCCAGCTACTTTGTCCTTGTCGCCACGTGTCCTGAACTAGTGTTTTCCTGTAGCATTGTTGTCAGGCGTGTTATTGAGGCTGTACTTGACCACAAAAATTTCATGGTTGTGCCTTCGATTACGAAGGGTGTGATTCTTGTAAAGCTTCCCAACAAATCTGATGCGGCATGTCTTCATGATCATGTTTATGAGTGGAAAGACCACTCTGTTAGGTTCTCCAAGGTTGACGAGATGGTGATGGTGCGTGTAGACATCTCTCATGAAGTCCATGGCCTAGTCAGTTATGCGATCCCCGTAGGTTGGTGGAAAGAAATAGTCTACATAGTTTAATTAGTGCAATTTTGCTTGTCTGTAGTAAGTACTATTGTTCAGTAGTTGATTTGTGTTTGTGAACCCTATATTATTTATTAGTACTGCCGCTTTTGGTGTGTGGTCAGTCCTGAGAATGGTCTATGTTAATGTTTGTCCACCCAATTCAGTCTATATATTTTGAAGTATCCAGATCATCTTTTTTGTGAGGACGGTTTATCAATTATGGTTACACTCCAATATCTGTATGCATTGCAGGGTTTATCGCACCCACCAGGATTTCTAGTCCCATGGATGTTCGGTCCATACGATTTTTCACGACCTTTGGATTGTCCTGATTGTGGGAGTAGGCGGGGCCCCTGCATGCCACCCGTAGTTGGACGATCAATCTTCTGTTTAGTACTTCAACATATTGATTTCCTAGTAAGGATTCACTCGTGTCACATCAGGTAAATCTTATTGATTTACTGTCTAAATCTTATTGATTTAATGTCATGTTTTCTTTCTTTTCCTGTAATTTTATGATGCAGGTTTTTCCATGTGACATTCATCACAGAATAAACCGTTTGGTTTGCTCTACGATGGCTAGTTTTGCACGTTTCACTTCTTATGTCGTGTCAGTAACGAAGGCACTGTCCATCACTTATATTACTAGAAAAAATTGGATCAGTCTGTTGTCTGAGTACAAGCTGAATCCCTATGATGAACTGCAGTTTGGTTTACCAAAAACACCACAATTAGTCATTCTCGCATTTAAAAGAAATGAAGAAAAAACTGGATCACGGTCACGAAGCCTAGTCAAGTTAGAAAGCTGATCATAGTAGACCAGACACGATCGCCGCTGTCTCGCACATCAATACCACCTTCAGCAACGAACCGAGCACCGGAAGTTGCTCTAGCACTGACAGCGGCAGTAGCTCAGTCTGATCCAGCTGGGGATTGGGCACCGACCGCGTCAGCGGATCAGGCTGATCGACCGGAGGATCGGGCATCGACACTGGCACCTGCTCCAACACTGGCACCAGCTCTACAAGGAACACCATCTCTGGCAGCAGCAGCGGCTTCGGCACCTGCACCAACACTTGCACTTGCATCTGCTCCGGCCCGTGCAGCCGCAAACGAACGAGCAGTTGCACCGGCAATAGACTAGGCTGCAGTTTGCACTTCATATACCAAAGTCCATACAAAAACCAACATGTCCACCTTCTTGGTAAGCATTGGCCGCCCAAGTGTTTCTTCTTTTTTCTTTCCATGTTGTTTCGCCTGATTCACTGTGTTGATCGAACTGTTTGGGTATGTCTTCTTGTTTGCAAACAGAGAATTCCTAGAGCAACGAGGGAGTCGTTCAACAATCCGAGCGACAGTGGCCAAGTTTCTCTTACCATGCGCAGCCTTGGTGTGAATGAACCTGCTCAATATACCGTAAGTACAAAGGATGGTCGGATGATGATTGATGCTAAAGGATGGTCAAGGTTCAAATCTAAATCATATCTTGCGGTAGGGGATGATCTCAAAATCGAACTTTCTCGGCAAGGACAGCTGGTCCAAATCAACTTTGAAATTCTTCAGTAGCAGCACGCAACTGCCGAACTGATCTATCCTATGAGAGATTTTGATGTAATAATCTGGCATGGTGAAACAAGTGTCTTGTGTGTATATGTAATACAACAGTATTATTTATCACATGGTATATCATTGATAGAATTGCAACTCTCATTGCTGGTTAGGAACCGTCGTTTGATTTCATTCCAATGGCTGTTGTGCTTTATTCAAGTTTGTGTATTCGCCTTGCGATAGCATCTAAAACCAGTGCCGTACCGATCGCTTGCAATATGAAAAGCGCTGAGGTAGAACACATGGGCCCCCAAACATGCAGGGTGGGCCTGCGGCCCAAAGTCTAGAACCGTGGGCCTGTCTGAGTATTATATTCTCAGCTGAACCCCCATAATGCCCGTGCGTTGCACGTAACATCAAGATGCATTTGTATGAGTATTTTATCTTGTGAGAGAAAAGGATAAATAAGGGAAGGCCTTATTTGCAAATGTGGAGAGGTGTGTGGGTACCTTTTTACAAAATTGCCATAGTTTCCTTCCTATCCGTTAGATATAAATCGGACGGCCTATATTGGAGGATGGCAGGCACACCGTCATCACCAACTCGTCTATACTGTGTTAAAAACAACTCTATTTTTTATAATTATATATGTTATATATATATTCCCCCCGATTTTCCTTATGTATAAAGTTGTGATATAAAAGATTTGTATATTTCTTTACAGAGGGAGTATCTCTCTGTCAAAAATATATTTTTGTGTAACTAGTTACTCCTGTCTTTCTACTTCCTTTCGCTGATATGTGGGGCACCCGGCAACGGGGTCCACGTGCCATATGCACAAATTAGAGTGCACAACTGCACGGTAGACACACCCCGGTCATAGCACCGCAGTAATGCCCAATGAGCCGTCAAATCACAACCCCCCCTTTCCAGCTTTAGCAGTAAGCTAGACAGACGAAGCGACAATATTTCACTTCGCCTGAATCCCCTTCTCCCTCTTCTGCTTGTTCAGAGAAAACCCCCTCTCGGCGATTGCATAGGGTTTTCTCATGGAGAACCAGGTACGAATTCTTCATCCATCCCTGATAAATCCAAGTCCCTTGGTCGCGGGTAATCCTAGTATGGCAGCCGCAGTCGTTGATGCATTTTTCTTCCTACTGAATCTAGTGTGTTTCATTTGCAGTGCCCAAAGTGCGAGGACCCTACAGGTTTTTGCGCCCTCGGCGAGATGCCACACTTGTTCCTTCTCATCCTAACACAGGATTTTAAAACGCGCACAGTATGTTCCTAGAATCCTCTTTTCTATCCGGGAGGGTGGGGTTTTTTTGAACATGCTGTTGACTAATTTGGAAATTTGGATTGCTATATTTGGATAAAAGGTACTACCAGTACGATGGTCAACACTGACGTGAAGGAGGAAGTTATTTATTTATTTGGATTGGGAATACATTGTGTTCTCATATTATTTTTCCTGCAGTGCATTATTTGCTCTGCCAAAACACATGTACTCAAGATGCTCGGCCTTTCCGTAACTGAATACACCAGTTTAATGGTCACAGTGAAGAAAAGCCATGGATATAAGTTCCGAGTTGGGTTCATGAACCAAGAAGATCGCTGCTTTTTTATGGCCGAACTTGGATAAACTTTCTCAAGTGTTACACACTGAAAGTTGGCGCACGAATGTTGATGGAAATAGCAGAACCTGGTCTCATCTTCACTGCGATCTTCCACCCCGACATCGTTCCAATTGTTCATCCATGTTAGTTTTGTATCTGGTTCTTGCTTCTTGCCTCGATTACTTCTTAATCCACCTATTCTGTCTAACTAATCACAATTTAACTTTAGAAGTAGCAACAAATCTCTCACGAAGATGCTACTTCTAACTAATATTTTCTTATAATTGGTGGCATGTGTAGGTTTTTTCAGAGTTAGGTAGGCTGCTCGTTTGTTATTCTGTAACAAGTCAGCTGTTACTGATGGCACTGAAGTTGACTGGGACGACATCCACAAGTTGCTACACTTTATTGATCGTCTTGAGGTCCTTGTGGGGCGTTTCAATGGTGGAAGGCCACGTGGGATATGTGTGCCACTGTTGCATCGTTGAACAGGTCCAACTGTGTCGAGAAACTTATGGTACGAGTTGTTTTCTGTTATATATGTTGTTCATAAACTATTGCTTATACACAGTTTTACAGTTGTGATCTTCTTGAAACAGAAACTGCCTAGTTCTATTGTTCCTATACAGATGCCTGACCATGGTCGGGTCAGACTTGCGCTTGGTCACAACATGATGTTTATGTCGACCTACTCCATTCCCCTTGGAGGTGAAAAGATACTTATTCATGGGTGGTCTCAAATAATGAAGGCCCGTCCATCTTGGAGAATAGGACAGAAGATTATGTTCCTACTTTTCCATGGCTCTAAAGTGAATATCCTGTTTATTGACCACATTGCGAGATGAAGTCGCTTTCAGAAGGTTGTGGATGCGCGGGGTGGTGCCTGGGCCTTGTCCTGGGGCTTGCGGCCTCACCCTTGTTTAACTGTAGGCAAAGTAGCACTGTTCGAGGCGTGCTTTGTATGGTCGAACCTGTATAAGTACTCATACTACTTTCAGCTATGGTTGTTAAGTGCCCCTGCTAGTTTCAGTTAAGGTTGTTAAGTACTCCTGCTGCTTTTACAGTCTGTCATGTTTCTTCAGTCCTGTCTTCCTCCAGCCGCCAAAACCAAACCAGCGCTGGTGGGCCCGCCTGCTTCCGCCTCCCATGGCTGGCTACGCCTCAGCACACGCATCGTTGCCCCACCGTCTCCTAAATCGTTAACGCCGACGTTCGAGGCCTCGCCGTCGTCCTCCGTGCACTTTGGTGCGCTCGCCACGGCGCCGCCCTCTCGCGTTGTCAACATAGTCAACAAACAACAGGAATTGGCAGAAGTGCGTGGAGAGGATGACAGTACAGGCCCACCATGTCAGCGTATGGAAAAATAAAATGCTTCCTCCTTGTGTTTTCCTGACATCTGGGACCCATGACATTGTGAGCGTATATAGTCAATAGACAAGAGAACAGCACAAGATCGGCTGACACCTGGGACGTAGCTGCTCGAGCAGTATTTTTTTGTTATTGTTGAGACGGAGCAGGGTTTGAACTGGGCTGTGGCCCGTCTAGCCCAGGCTTATATTTTATGTTCACCATGTGACCAGCCCAGCTATTTTTTTGTGAAAATGAGCCTAGTTTATTTTTTCTAAAAGAATACCCAATCCAGGCCTATTTATTTGCCTACGCCCTGATGGGCTGCAACTCTTTCAAGACACCTGCAAATCTTGAAAGTAATATGAAATTGGTTGTAAATATAAAAACAAATGACAAATTGGCAATTACTTTATAATTTCTGATTTTTTTCAAATTTTCAGATTCCTATTTCACTGGGCATTAACCTAATTTAAATATATCTTCAAAGTACTTTAAATCTGGCTCAACATTTCAGTATTAAAAATAGTTTGGAACCCACGGAAATATGCGAAATTGGCCCTAGCCAACCAAAAAATGGAATGCAATAAATTGCATAAGAAGTCGCAATGAGCTATATATAAATTATTAAAAAAGAGGGAATGGTATGACTTATGGGCCTATTAAGTTGACGCGTATGCAAGATTTTTTTAGTTATTATATATGTCAACAAACGATTCTAGCAGACGTAACCGTTGGATGTAAATCCAATGGTCATCGTGTTTCTTCAATCTCTGATCTTCTTGTTCCAGCCACCAAATCCAGCGCCGGCGGGACCGCCTGCTCCCGCCTCCCGTGCAGGCCTCACCGCCCCCTACTACTCCCACTACTGGCCAGGGCATCCCTCTACTCACCCACACCCCCTGTTATTCTGCGGCGATGGCAGCCTCACACCGCAGCCGAACCAGTGAACCCTCGTACTCCTCTCTGCGTGGGCATCCACTGCCGCGTCTTCCCCGGCTCCGCGTCGTCCCCTTCCTAGGCCTCGCCGTCGTCCACCGCCCTAGTTCTCTCGGCACGGCGTGGTCAACATGGTCAAGGAACGACTTCCATCGGAAGAGTACTGTCGTGGAGAGGCTGACAACTGGGTCCACGGCAGCCGCAAGGAAGTGCCTCCTTATTATGTGGAAAATAATTATTCCTCCACTTGACAGCAGGGACCCACCGTATGGGCCACCGTATTTGGAAAAAAAACGTTTCCCCCCTGACTGCTGGGACCCACTGGACGGGCCACCGTATTTCGCAAAAAAACATAGCCCCCGCTGTCAGCTCGAACCCACCGGAAGTTCCTCCTTATTACGCACAAAAAATGAATACTCCCCCTGTTGGTTGGGACCCACCTTGGTGGGAGGCTGACTAGTGGGCCTACTAAGTTGACAGGGACGGAGTGCTTTGTCAACTTAGTCAATATGAACGATTCTAGCTCTAGTGACCGTACTATGTCCATCCAACGCCCATAGTGCTTCTTCAACCTCTGGTCTTCCTGCTCCAGCCGCCCAAAGCAGCGTCGGTCGTGCCGCATGCTCATGCCTCCCGTGGCCGGCTGTGCTGTCGCGGAGGCCTCACCGCCCCTACTATTCCCACCGCTGGCCAGGCCATCCCTCTACTCACCCACACACCCTGTTATTCTGCAGCGACGGTAGTCTCACACCATAGCGAACCAGTGAACCCTCATACTCCTCTACGCATGGGCATCCACTTCCGCATCTTCCCCGGCTCCGCGTCGTCCCCTTCCTAGGCCTCGCCGTCGTCCACCGCTCTAGTGCTCTCGACGCGGCGTTATCAACGTGGTCAAGGAATAGCTTCCATCGGACATGGACTGTCCGTGGAGAGGCTGACAGCTGGGTCCACGGCCGTAGCAAGGAAGTGCCTCCTTATTACGCGGAAAATAATTATTCCTCCACCTGATAGCGGGGACCCACCGGATAGGTCACCGTATTTCATGAAAAAAACGTTCCCCCTGACTACTAGGACCCACCAGCTACATCTTCGCACGCACGGAAGTGCGTCCGGGAAAAAATTGATTCGCCCCTCTGACTACTGGGATCAACCAGCTACATCTTCACACGCAAGGAAGTGCCTGACAGTCGGGACCCACCTGGTCGAAGCGTACGTAGTGTTGTCATTCTGTTCGCGAACATGTACGTACATACTGGTCGATGTAGAGGCGCGCACGTGTCGTAGCAGAGGCGCGCACGTAGCATGTACACGTACGTACAGCGGCTGGGGTGCAAGAAAGTAAATACAACCACGTACGTACATACGGGCAGGGTCTCAAACGCCTACTCGCGCGTACGTACGGCCAGGGTTCGTGTACATGGGTGGATCGAAACGGAAAAACAACGTCGTCGTCATGTTCATGGGGAGCCAACCGGCTGGGTCGGAACGGAATGCGTCGTCGTGTTCATCCAGAGGGCTTGGACGGAACAGCCGATGGAAACAAGGCCTGGCGTACCGCAGAACAGAGGAAACAGCCTTGTGTTCGACTGGCCACATTCGAAACGGGATCCTGTTCATCGGGAGGGGTCTGGCATACCGCAAAACGGAGGAAACAGGCATCCTACGGTCGAAACAGGGGTCCTGTTGATTGGGAGGGGTGTGGCGTACCACAAAACGGAGGAAACTGACTTGTGTTGGAGCACGACAGTCGAAACGAGGGTCCTGTTCATCGGGAGGGGTGTGGAGTATCGCCAAACGGGATTCCACGAGATACCGTTCATCTCCACCGTCGACCCCCTCCATCCTCCACGGGCTACTTTTCATCCACCGTCGACCTCCTCCAGCCTCCACCTGCGACTGTTCATGCACGGGCTCCTGTTCATCCAGCCTCCACCGCGCGCTACTCCGCCGGCTACTGTTCAACCAGCCCTCTCCACAGGCTCCTGTTCAACCACCCCTCCACGGGCTACTGTTCATCCAGCCCTCCACCATCTACTGTTCATCCTGCCCTCCACGGGGTGGTCCTGTTCATCCAGCCCTCCACGGGGTCCTACTCATCTAGCCCCAACCAGCTCGATTGATCGGGGTCCTCTTCCTCCAGAGGTAACACCACGGGGTCCTGTTCATCCACCCCCACCAGGAACTGTTCATCCAACCCCCAGCAACGCTCACTGTTCATCCAGAGGCAACACCATGGGGTCCTATTCATCCACCCCCACTGGGAACTATTCATCCAAACCCCCCAGCAATGCTCACTGTTCATCCAGAGGCAGCATCGATCGGCTTCAGTTAGCAGCAGTAGTGAAGGAATCGCTCGATCAGGTTCAGTGAACAGCCATCGATCGATCGCTCGGGTTTAGTAACGCATAGCCTGCAGTGCAATCACTCGGGTTCAGTTAGAGCGCAATGCCTTGCTCGGGTTTAGTTAGATCCCAACGCCTCGCACCCACGCGCATGCATGTACGAGAGAAATGCACATCGCTCGGCCCCGACCACCCACCGTAACCGGGAACACCCCGATATTTTCCTCGCCCTTGCTTCTACCACGGTTTTTCCGTCATGGACGGCCCAAAGAATGTCATGCAGCTGCGTCTCCGGCCCGCCCAGGACAAAAAGCCCATTTTCTATCATGATTTTTTGTCATAGAAGTAGTACCCCACCACATTTATGATGATACCGTGTTTTGTACAATTATTGTCATAGAAGTGTCATAAGTATGACAAAAAAATTCGTTCGGCCCAAAATGTCAAGGATGTGTCTTTTTTTGTAGTGTCCTGGCATTGCAAATGAAGTCCAGATTGAGAAGATAATTGTTAGCATCAATGCACCTGGTCCACTCACTCATTCAAGACCAACACAGCTAGCAAACTTTTGTGGTAACTTTGCATTTGTGTCCATATCTGAACAAAAGAAAGTTGATGAAGCCTTCATGGAACCTGAATGGATTCAAGATATGCAAGAAGAGCTTCAATAGTTTTACATGAATAACGTATCGGAGCTAGTAAAGCATCCTGATCCTCGCAAGTACAATATCATCGGCACCAAATGGATCTATCGCAACAAACAAGATGAGCACGGTCAAGTTGTCAGAAACAAAGCTCGTCTCATTGCTCAAGGTTACACCCAAGTAGAAGGGATTGACTTCGATGAAACCTTTGCTTCTGTGGCTAGGCTTGAAGTCATTCGCCTACTGCTAGCCTATTCCAACCACAACAACATTATTCTGTACCAAATGGATGTAAAGAGTGTCTTCCTCAATGGAAAAATTGAAAAGAAGTGTATGTTGCACAACCACCTAGTTTTGAAGACCCAAAGCATCCTGAGATGGTACACAAGCTCAACAACGCACTGTATGGCCTCAAACAAGCACCTCGCGCTTGGTATGACACACTCAAAGACTTCCTGAAGAACAAAGGCTTCAAACCAGGTTCTCTAGATCCCATTATCTTCAAGAAGACATATGATGGTGAACTATTCGTATGCCAAATCTATGTGGATGACATTATCATCGGCTGCACTGACAAGAGATACAGTGATGAGTTTGGGCATATAATGCAAGAGCAATATCAAATGTCCATGATGGGTGGGCTGAAGTTCTTCCTTGGTATTCAAATTCGTCAGCAGAGAAATGACATCTTCATATCACAAGAGAAGTACCTCAAATATTGCCTGAAGAAGTTTGGAATGCAAGACTGCAAAGGGTACACGACGCCAATGCCAACCAAAGGCAAATTGGGCCCCGACAACAATGGTAAAGAGTTTGATCAAAAGGTACACTGCTCCATGATTGGTTCTCTCCTTTACTTATGTGCATCTAGGCCTGATATAATGCTTAGCGTTTGCATGTGTGCCCGATTCCAAGTGGCACCAAAGGAATCGCATCACTTAGCCGTGAAGCGAATTCTTCGATATTTGGCTCACACCCCAACACTAGGATTATGGTATCCAAAGGGCTCACAGTTTAATCTATTTGGATTCTTAGATGCTGATTATGCTGGTGACAAGGTTTATCGCAAGTCCACTTCAGGCACATGTCAATTTCTTGGACGATCTCTTGTCTGTTGGTCTTCAAAGAAGCAGAACTGTCTATCACCCTCCACTGTTGAATCTGAATACATTGCAGCTGGATCTTGCTACGCTTCGCTTCAATGGATGAAGCAAACTCTCAAGGACTATGGCATCATCATGAAGCATGTGCCACTCTGCTGCGATAATGAGAGCGCCATCAAGATTACTCACAACCCAGTTCAGCACTCAAAGACAAAGCACATTCAAATCCGTCATCACTTTCTCAGGGATCATGTGTTGAAGGAAGACATTGACATCATTCACGTCAACACTGAAGAGCAATTGGCAGATATCTTCACAAAGCCCTTTGATGAGAAAAGGTTTTGCAAGCTGCAGCGTGAGCTAAATATCTTAGAATCCTCAAATGTCCTATGAATGGACACACATCCTAACGCTTATGCATGTTGATGACTTAGATGTGCAACACACGAAGTAATGTATATCTTCAATTAATGAAGACTTACCCTCTAAGTGTGAATAAATTAATGCGGAATTTGACTTTGGAGCACCACGATAATTGTGCACCATGTCTGGGTCTAATACTTCCTATAAGGTGGGTAGCACCACCACCAACTTTCTCGAAGATTTTCATTTGGCATCACAATTAAATTATTTTCTTATTTGGTTTGTCTTCAACATTGATTTGACTTCACAGTTTATCCTCGCAATGTTGATTTGGACTTTTCTGATATATTAATATGTATATATGTGTGTTATTTCCTCTACAGCATTCACTTATAACTATGTCTTCAAACTTGCCATTTTCTGAACTAAGTGAATGTGATCGGACCCTAACCCCTTCTGTGCTTCTTCCTCAAATTCTTTCTGTCTAGTCATATGCATTCTGTTGACACAGGTCGAATGTCTTCACTGTGTCCTTGTCAGCTCAAGATACAAGGACACACATTTAAACTATTTTAATGCTATATCTCTTTTGCCTGAATACCGGAGAAGCCGGAAAGACCACCCGACAAACCAGGCGCGGGACATGTAACAGCTGTCAATGAGTTGCATGCATGCCACGTGTCCAACAGATGTGAACCGCCAAGGGCACCAGTGTAATTGCGCTGCGCAGCCCTTCACCTTATAAATACACACCCACGCAGTCATTATCTCCTCTTCCACCTCGCCATCTCACTCAAACCCTAGCGCCACCGCTAGCTCGTTTCGGCACCAGAGACGAAGCGCTTAGCTACCGCGACTTCTTCGGCGCCGTCTTCACGTCGGCCGCGGACCTCGTCTTCTCTGCCTCCACTGTAGGTGTCTTCCGCCGCCAAGTTAGGGCATGGGAGATTCGACTGCTAGGCATCCGTTCCGCCCCGTCTAGCAGTTCTTCTAGTGGTAAATAAACTCGTTTTTTCGCTTTTTCGATCTGTTGAATCTGTCCACTTCACCCAAAAGTGGTTTCTAAACTTCCAAATCTGGATCTTTCTAGTTCTGAATCTCATATCTTGCAAGTATATTCACTTATGCCTCACAACTAGTTAGATTCCTCACTTGTACTTATTCATGGATTCATAAAATCTGGAACCAACTCACTTCAAATAAGTGAATGTCTCCGCACTATGACGTCAATGTCTTCCAACTGATTGATCTTCAAAATCATGTGAGAATGCATATGACCTCTTCCCCTTCCCTCGCATCTCTAATGTTGTCACAAGTACATGTCCATGGGAGAATCCCTTGGTTCTCATAGTCTGCATTCATTTGCAGAATACTTACAGCATCACATTGATTCTCCTGAAGCCAGTTCTTGTTTGACAAGTCGTTGGAAGCCGTTCACTGTTTTGAAGACTCTCTGTCTGAATATTATGGTGACTGAAAAATCTACAAGGAAAGGTGGAAGGCAACGCCGTGGCAATACTGCTCTAGACCTGCCCCCAGATCAGTATGAACTTTACAAGTCTGATGATCCTAAGGAGAACTACAATCAACGCGAGACCAGAATCTAGTGGATCAGAAGATATTGGCCTGAGCAATGGTTCAAGTGTAACTTCGTCACTCCTAAGTATGCAGAAAAGAATGTTGTTAAGCACCCGTGGGGCAATATTCTTTACAAGAATTTGCCACCCAAGACGAAGCCTAAAGCTATTGCTCAAGGCTTCTATTCGTGCATGGTCTGCGGGCCTCAGCCTGAAAATGCCGACCCATCATCTCTTCGATGGTGTCGTCATGATGATCTCTTCAAGCATAATGTCTGAGAAAATGACCACGGGTAGCCTCATCAGCTCCCCATGGTATTTCAAGCCATCGGGGCCAACTGTGCCCCTCACACCTCCTGGACGAACGACTGCTCCCTTGAGCCGGCTGGTCCAAGCGGCCGGCTGCTAGAAGGCGGCTACGAGGCAGCCGTCTTCTAGCAGGCGGCCCCTCTCGCCCTCAAAGTTTGCACCTACATCACTACGATGGGATGGGGCGTGGCTATAGTGCGGCCTGCACCCCTGAATCCTAAGCTGAGTGCGGCTACAGCGGGCGTACCTGGTGGACGCCCCCCCCCACCCGGCGGGGTACTGTAGCCACACTGCCCATGACATCACCTATTGCCTAGGGAGTTATGCTCAACGATGGCCTGTCGGTACGGCCAGCAGGCGAGGAGCCCTACTTGTCGGCAAGCCCAAGAAGGCGGCAGATCTCCAGAAGGCGGCAGCGGGGGGCCGCCGCCTGCAAGCAGGCGGCCCCTCCCGTCCTCAAAGTCTATGCGTCATTAACCAGAAGAGACGGGGAATGGCTATAGTGAACACCCACCAGGTGGTGGTACTGTAGCCACGTTTCCCCCGACAAAGCCTCCATCATCAGTAGCAAGGCTACAGTGCGAAGTGATTAACTAGACCCGCGAGTGGCAGGCACGGCCTGTCGGCCAAGTACACGACAGCCGATGGGACCCACCAAGCGGCGGGCCCCAGCAGCCGGCGGAGAAGCCGGCATCTAGAGAGACTGACAGTCAGGTGCTACACCCGGTCTGATTACCATTGTACCCCTAGGGGTAGGCCTATATAAACCCCCCAGGCCACCCATGCAAAGGTTTAGAACCTGAGTAGACACACACACACACACATAGAGAGAGGGGGGGGAGTAGGGCTAGCCTTGCTCATCTTCCTCCTCTAGTCAAACGGCTCAAGGAGCAATCTTGTAGCTACCATTGTTGAGATAGTGATCATGCGGAGACCCTGCAGAGTAGGACTAGGGGTGTTATCTCCTAGGAGAGCCCCGAACCTGGGTAAGATCCCTAGGCGTATACGATCTCGCTCACTCCCGCTTCTAGAGCCCGACGACGTACTCTTGTCCCTATACATGATTAGCCATCCTTTGGCATATGTCGCACCACAAACCCGACACACAACTTTTTGTTTGCAAAGGAGTCTACTACCAAGAACAAGAAGGCATTTGGACTCAACTTCAACCCTTGTCCATCTGCTCCAAGGCCTGATGGCACACGCGAAGCCAATCCAAATGTCATCGGCCCCTTCAATGGCTTCGATGGTCTTCTCTCCCATATTGCAGCTCAAAGGGCCATAGTAGATCAATCTGCTAATGACGCAAACTCTGGGGATGCTCCTGCAACCCCGAAGCAGAAGAAGAAGCCAAAAGCTTAAAACCCCTCTACTGCTCCAAAAGCTTCAACTGTGAAGCCCGTGCAAAATACAACCCCTGAACCAAGTGTGCAGTCTGAAGATCAATCTCGTGTCTCCAAGAAGGCCAAGAAGCCCAAGAAGATTTCTTGGCATGACCTTACTCTTGCTACCATACTGCGCAATGAAGACAATACCATCAATCTGTCAAGTGATGAAGATCTTGGAGATGATGCTCTGGAGATGTTAATCAAGAGCAAGCAAGAAGCAAAGATCTTCCAACAGCTGTCTTTGTTCGATGTTGATATTCTCAATAACTTCATTGATGAATGGTTTGAGGATCAAAGCATCAACCATGATGATCTGTAGCTGCCAGTGGACATCAACATCACCTTTCAAGGAGCCATTGCCAATGAACTCTCCATAGCTAAGAAAATCGTTGGGCTGAAGAACAAGATCGATTATGAGAAGGCTCAGTTCAAGAAGCACATAGCCAAGTTCGGTGTTGCCGATGTGCAAAAATCCAAGAAGATGATGCATGACCTCAAAGACCAGTTCAACAAGAAGCATGAAGAAGCCAAAGGCTCACACGAGCACATGAACTATTATGTGCAGAAGTGTGTGCAAGCGCATAATGAGGCTGAGAAGAGAAAGGCACTTGGGCGTCCTAGCATCGACCACAAGATGGCTGCCAAGAAAAGCAAGAAGTCTGTTGCAGCTAAATCAAAAGCTTCAAGGCAGGGCTAACCAAGCATTGTCTTCCCTGCCGGCGTGACTCGCTCGAAGCCAAAGGTTCCCTCAATAGCTTCTGAGCAAAAGAAGACAAGGCAAGTTGAGGCTGAAGCTAGGAAGAGGAACCACCATGACACCTCTGATGCTGCTCCCTCCAAGAATAAGTTGAATACAAAGGCTTCAAAGTCTTCAAGAAAAGAGTGTGCTGCTGCCCAAGAGCCCCTCACAGTTGAACCAATCTCTGTTGCACCTCCTACCAACCACGAGCACCGCCTTGTGATTCATGAGCCTGCTTCTACAGAGGCTCTAGAAAGTGAAGAGATTCCAGTTATTGACCCCAGCGCAGCTGAAGACATTGGTCGTGAAGATAATGTTGATGATGATGAAGCCATTCCTTAGCTTGAACCCAATCCCGTATCATCGCTTGCTCCCATGAGTAGTGAACTTATTAGCATTGGTCGTCCCTTGACACTAGTTGCTCAAGACAATTCATGGGTAGAGCAACAACCTGACACCCCCTGCAAGATGAGATCCCCCGTACTCCACCAGCTCAAGTCACCACTCCGGTGCTTGATGATGACTACATGGAACAGACCACTCCCTATCCAAAGGCGTCGCCGGCATTTTGCAGGCTTCGCAAAGGCCTCAGGCCTCAGGTCTCCATGTCAAGCATACCAGAAGAGGATGTGCACCAAACCAAATCAGTAGCACGCCAAGTGTTCCCTGAAGCCATCCCTTTTGTGTCTGCCTCTGAGTCTGAAACCAAAGCTGTTGGGGACATTCTAGCTGCATTAGCCAACGAAGAAAAAGAAGAAGAAAGAGAAGTTATTCCCCCTGTCATTGATCCAGTCATCCAAGAAAAGAATGTGATTGTGCCCGACCCTCCTGTTGTTGAAGCCATGGAGGTTGAAGCCAATGAGGCTGCCACCACCAACACCACTGAAGCCAATGACAATGCCATGGCTGAAGACAATGTGGAGGCCGAATCTAATGTTGCCCCTGAAGACAACATGCAACCAACCTCCTCTGATGTGGCCATTCCTCCACCAAGGCCTCACACAATGGAATGCGCCTACAACCATGGTGGTGAGCTTGTGACTATCAGATGGCCTATTATGGTTCCACCCACTGCTCTCGGCCCTCAACATGACTACCATGTGGAGCAAAGGCCTCAAACTCATATGCCAAAGCCAAGATTGCCAAGGCTTCCCGGTGCTGCAACTACCCAGGCTCCTTTGATGTGCAAAGCTTCAGGGCGCACAACACTTTCTTCGACAGCGCCAAGAACCCCTACAACAACCCCAAGATCACCTTCAATAGGTCATGGAGCCATCAATAACGCAGCTATTACTCATGCATTCTATACAACCAGGACCATATTTTTCCTCATAAGTGTCGGCATTCCGGGAACGGGGGTACCCAGACTTGCCTACTAGCGGCCCACGGCGTGGCTCCATCGACGGCATGGTATGGCCCAGCTTCGGCATCAACAACCCAAGACATGTTATTTTATATTTCCTTATATCATGATAAATGTTTATTATTCATGCTAGAATTGTATTAATCGGAAACTTAGTACATGTGTGAATACATAGACAAAACAGAGTGTCCCTAGTATGCCTCTACTTGACTAGCTCGTTAATCAAAGATGGTTAAATTTCCTGACCAGAGACATGTGTTGTCATTTGATGAACGGGGTCACATCATTAGAGAATGATGTGATGGACAAGACCCATCCGTTAGCTTATCATAATGATCGTTAAGTTTTATTGATATTGCTTTCTTCATGACTTATACATATTCCTCTAACTATGAGATTATCCAACTCCCGAATACCGGAGGAACACCTTGTGTGCTATCAAACGTCACAACGTAACTGGGTGATTATAAAGATGCTCTACAGGTGTCTTCGAAGGTGTTTGTTGGGTTGTCATAGATCAAGATTAGGATTTGTCACTCCGAGTATTAGAGAGGTATCTCTAGGCCCTCTCAGTAATGCACATCACTATAAGACTTGCAAGCAATGTAACTAATGAGTTAGTTATGGGATGATGCATTACAGAACGAGTAAAGTGACTTGCCGGTAACGAGATTGAACTAGGTATGATGATATCGACGATCGAATCTCGGGCAAGTAACATACTGATGATAAAGGGAATAACGTATGTTGTTATTGCGGTTTGACCGATAAAGATCTTCGTAGAATATGTAGGAACCAATATGAGCATCCAGGTTCCGCTATTTGTTATGGACCAGATATGTGTCTCGGTCATGTCTACATAGTTCTCGAACCCGTAGGGTTCGCACACTTAACGTTTGATGACAATTTGTATTATGAGTTATGTGTTTTGGTGACCGAAGTTTGTTCGGAGTCCCGGATGAGACCATGGACATGACGAGGAGTCTCGAAATGGTCGAGAGGTAATGATTACTATAACTAAAGGTGGTTTTCGGACATCGGAAAGGTTCCGAATCATTCAGGTATTTTACCGGAGTACTGAGGGGTTACTGGAACCCCCCGGGGAAAGATATGGGCCATATGGGTCATAGGAGGGAGGCTAACCAACCCACAAGGGGCTGGTTCGCCCCCCACAAGGGATGAGGCCGAATTGTACTAGGGAAGGGGGCGCCACCCCCTTTCCTTCTCCTATTCCCTCTCCTTTCCCCCTTTCCCCCTCCATGAGAAGGAAAAGAAGGGGGGACGAATCCTTCTAGGACTGGGAGTCCTAGTAGGACTCCCCCTTATGGCGCGCCCCCAAGGGCCGGCCTCCTCCCTCTCCCTCCTTTATATACGTGGGCAGGGCACCCCTTGGAGACACAGCAATTGTTCCAAGCCGTGTGCGGCGTCTCTCTCCATAGTTTGCTCGTTCGGTCATAGCGTCGTAGTGCTTAGGCGAAGCCCTATGCGGATCACATCACCATCACTGTCACCACGCCGTCGTGTTGACAGAACTCTCCCTCGACCCTCTGCTGGATCAAGAGTTTGAGAGATGTCGTCGAGATGAACGTGTGCTAAATGCGGAGGTGTCGTACGTTCGGTACTTGATCGGTTGGATCGTGAACACGTTCGACTACATCAACCGCGTTAACCTAACGCTTCTGCTTTCGGTCTACGAGGGTACGTGGACACACTCTCCCCCTCTTGTTGCTATGTATCTCCTAGATATATCTTGCATGATCATAGGAAATTTTTTGAAATTGCATGCTACATTCCCCAAGAGTGACATCCGAGCCAGTTCTATGCATAGATGTTATATGCACGAGTAGAACACAAAGAGTTGTGGGTGATAATAGTCATACTGCTTACCACCAACATCTTACTTTGATTCGGCGGTATTGTTGGATGAAGCGGCTCGGACCGACATTACATGACCGCGTTCATGAGACTGGTTCTACCGACGTGCTTCGCATACATGTGGCTAGCGGGTGTCTGTTTCTCCAACTTTAGTTGAATCGAGTTTGACTACGGCCGGTCCTTGTTGAAGATTAAAACAACACACTTGACGAAAAATCGTTGTGGTTTTAATGCGTGGGTAAGAACGGTTCTTGCTAGAAGCCCGTAGCAGCCACGTAAAACTTGCAACAACAAAGTAGAGGACGTCTAACTTGTTTTTGTAGGGCATGTTGTGATGTGATATGGTCAGGACGTGATGAGATATAAATTGTTGTATGAGATGATCATGTTTTGTAGAAGTTATCGGCAACTGGCAGGAGCCTTATGGTTGTTGCTTTATTGTATGAAATGCAATCGCCATGTAATTGCTTTACTTTATCACTAAGCGGTAGCAATGGTCGTGGAAGCAATAGTTGGCGAGACAACAACAATGCTACGATGGAGATCAGGGTGTCAAGTTGGCGAGAATGGAGATCATGACGGTGCTTTGGAGATGGAGATCGAAGGCACAAGATGATGATGGCCATATCATGTCACATATTTTGATTGCAAGTGATGTTTATCCTTTATGCATCTTATTTTGCTTAGTACGGCGGTAGCATTATAAGATGATCCCTCACTAAATTTCAAGGTACAACTGTTCTCCCTGAGTATGCACTATTGCTATAGCTCGTCGTGCCAAGACACCACGTGATGATCGGGTGTGATAAGCTCTACGTTCACACACAACGGGTGCAAGCCAGTTTGCACGTGCAGAATACTCGGGTTAAACTTGACGAGCCTAGCATATGCAGATATGGCCTCGGAACACGGAGACCGAAAGGTCAAACGTGAATCATATAGTAGATATGATCAACATAGAGATGTTCACCATTGAAAACTACTCCATCTCACGTGATGATTGCACATGGTTTAGTTGATATGGATCACGTGATCATTTAGATGACTAGAGGGATGTCTATCTAAGTGGGAGTTCTTAAGTAATATGATTAATTGAATTTTAATTTATCATGAACTTAGTCCTGATAGTATTTGCAAATTATGTTGTAGATCAATAGCTCACGCTATATCTCCCAATTTATTTTTGATATGTTCGTAGAGAAAAATAAGTTGAAAGATGATAGTAGCAATGATGCGGACTAGATCGGTGATCTGAGGATTATCCTCATTGCTGCACAGAAGATTTATGTCCTTGATCCACCGCTAGGTGACGGGCCAATTGCAGGAGCAGATGCAGACGTTATGAACGTTTGGCAAGCTCGGTATGATGACTACTTGATAGTTTAGTGCGCCATGCTTTACGGCTTAGAAAAGGGACTTCAAAAACATTTTGAACGCCATGAAGCATATAAGATGTTCCAAGAGCTGAAATTGGTATTTCAGACTCCTGCCCGAGTCGAGAGTTATGAGACCTCTGACAAGTACTTTGCCTACAAGATGGAGGAGAATAGCTCAACCAGTGAGCGTGTGCTCAGAATGTCTGAGTACTACAATCGCTTGAATCTAGTGGGAGTTAATCTTCCAGATAAGATAGTGATTAATAGAGTTCTCTAGTCACTATCACCAAGTTACTGGAACTTCGTGATGAACAATAATATGCAAGGGATGACGAAAACAATTCCCGAGATCTTCGCGATGCTAAAATCGGCGAAGGTAGAAATCAAGAAAGAGCATCAAGTGTTCATGGTTAACAAGACCACTAGTTTCAAGATAAGGGGCAAAGGAAAAGAAAGGGGACTTCAAGAAAGAATGGCAAGCAAGTTGCCACTCCCGTGAAGAAACCCAAAGCTATACCTATGCCTGAAACTAAGTGCTTTGACTGCAAAGGGAATGGTCACTGGAAGCGGAACTACCCCAAATACTTGGCGGATAAGAAGGATGGCAAAGTGAACAAAGGTATATTTGATATACATGTTATTGATGTGTACTTTACTAGTGTTCGTAGTAACCCCAGGGTATTTGATACTCGTTCAGTTGCTAAGATTAGTAACTCGGAACAGGAGTTGCAAAATGAACAGAGACTAGTTAAGGGCGAGGCGATTCGAAGGTTGATAGGATCACCATCGCACACTCCCTCTATCTTCGGGATTAGTGTTGGACCTAAATAAATGTTATTTGGTGTTTGCGTTCAGCATGAATATGATTGGATCATGTTTACTATGATATGGTTATTCATTTAAGTCAGAGAATAATTGTTGTTCTGTTTACATGAATAAAACCTTCCATGGTCATACACCCAATGTAAATGGTTTATTGAATCTCGATCGTAGTGATACACATATTTATAATATTGATGCCAAAAGATGCAAAGTTGATAATGATAGTGCAATATATTTGTGGCACTACAGTTTTGATCATATTGGTGTGAAGCGCATGAAGAAACTCCATGCAGATGAGCTTTTGGAATCACTTGATTATGAATCATTTGATACTTGCGAACCATGCCTGATGGGCAAGATGACTAAAACTCTGTTCTTCGAAACAATGGAGCAAGCCACACACTTATTGGAAATAATACATACCGATGTATGTGGTCCGATGAGTGTTGAGGCTCGTGGTGGGTATCGCTATTTTCTAACGTCCACAGTTGATTTGAGTAGATATAGGTATATCTACTTAATGAAACACAAGTCTGAATCATTTTGAAAAGTTCAAAGAATTTTAGAGTGAAGTGGAGAATCATCATAAGAAGAAAATAAAGTTTCCGTGATCTGATCGCAGAGGCGGATATTTGAGTTACGAGTTTTGGCCTCCATTTAAAACAATGTGGAATAGTTTCACAACTCACGCCACCTGGAACACCACAGTGTAATGGTGTGTCCGAACGTCGTAACAGTACTATATTGGATATGATTCGACCTATGATGTCTCTTACTTATCTACCACTATCGTTTTGGGGTTATACATTAGAGACAGCTGCATTCACATTAAATAGGGCACCACTAAATCCGTTGAGGCAACACCATATGAACTGTGGTTTGGCAAGAAACCTAAGCTGTCGTTTCTTAAAGTTTGGGGCTGCGATGCTTATGTGAAAAATCTTCAACCTGGTAAGCTCGAACCCAAATCGGAGAAATGTGTCTTCATAGGATACCCAAAGGAGACTGTTGGGTACACCTTCTATCACAAATCCGATGGCAAGATATTCGTTGCTAAGAATGGATCCTTTCTAGAGAAGGAGTTTCTCTCGAAAAAAGTGAGTGGGAGGAAAGTAGAGCTTGATGAGGTAACTATACCTTCTCTCGAATTGGAAAGTAGCTCATCATAGAAATCAGTTCCAGTGATACGTACACCAACTAGAGAGGAAGTTAATGATAATGATCATGAAACTGCAGATCAAGTTACTACTGAACCTCGTAGGTCAACCAGAGCACGTTCCACAGCAGAGTGGTACGGTAATCCTATTCTGGAAGTCATGTTACTAGACCAAGACGAACCTACGAACTATGAGGAAGCGATGATGAGCCCAGATTCCGATAATGTAACATCCCAAAATTCTAAATTTTGAAATGTTATATTAATTAAGTAATAATGATTGCTTGTGTGCTTTGTTGTGTGAAGTTTGAAACTTTTTGAAGGTTTAATGAGATGGAATAAAAGGACTTTCCCAAAATTTTCCATTTGAATGCCTATTCAATTTTGAGTTCGAATCCTTTCGAAAAACCCTCTGATAAACAAATAAAATGAGAGGAGGAAAATGACACTCCAAAATAAAAGACAATGTTTTGTTTGAGATTCAAATTAGAGGACTATATGCAATTTATTTAAAATCCAAATTCCTTTTCATTTTGGAGTTATTGCAAAAAATGTTTTTTTAAGTATTTTATTTGGTTCTGGAAAAATGTTCACAATTTAGGAAATTTTATTTTGTGAATTTTGATATATAATATGCCTATGAAAAAAATTATATTTTTGTATCTGTTATTTTTCCGTTTACCTTTTCTATTTTTATTTAAAGAGAAACTCTATGTGCGGCCCGTAACTATCCGACGCCCACGTGTGCAACATAGTCAGCAGACATGCCCATAGCTTTTTTTATTTATTTGTCGGTTATAGTTGGAGAAAAAAAATGTTATTTTCAGAAATATTTCTTTTTCTTAAAAAAAAGTTAAAAAAATGGCAGCGCTCATGCGCCGGCCGGCAGAACCCGTGCGTTTTTCTCTTTTCTATCTTTTCGTCTATGTTTAGTCCCACATTGCCTAGCCTTTAACCTCTAAACTTATTTTCCACCTATAAATATAGAACCATAGAGCCTCCAAAAATCATCCAACTTGAGTTAAATCAATATTTTGGTTTGACTAGCTTTCTAAAAATATATATTATTTCTTCTATCCGGCGGGAATACTAGAAGTCGTCTCCTCTTTGAAGTTGTCTATTTTCTACGTTGTGAAGGTATTCTCTTCGTATTTTATTTTATACTTCTGTAGTTAGTATTTCTAGACTAGTATGCGGTAGAATAATTATATTTTCAATTATTCTCTGTATTTATACATTAAACCTAGAATTCTTTTAGCCATACCTATTTTTTTCGTAAAACAACTTAGCCCTGATTTTTCAAATAGACATAACTTTTCACCCGTTTATCCAAATTAGATGAAACCAGTGCCTATAGTTTCATCTTGATTCCACCTAGCCAGACAACCTATCCCATCAACTTTTTGAAATTTTCAAATTTCGAATATTTGTTCAGATTCATATCCAGACTTCTTTTGAACATATCTTTTTATCTATAACTCCGTTTGCGATGAATCCAATTGCGTTGGATTCGTATCGAAGAAATCTTTCCGTTCATATAATTAGTGTTATATTTTCAACATATAATTTTGATCATAGTCAGATTACTCTAGTAGTCCACAAAGAGTTATCACACACAATTCTAAGCAAATTCAATGCTATGTTGAATTACTTGTATCTTTTGGTCCGTTATTTCCAATCTAGTAATTCTTCTTCCTACATGTTCCTATTGACTTCCTACAACATCATTACTTTCAACTTTTAAACCTTTCAAACTATTCAAACCTTCATTTTATCATATCTTTTAAACTTTAGCGCATTTTTAATTGATTCCTTTTGCAATTGAATCCCTAGACGTAATATATCATCTTGAGCCAACACCACACTTTATCAATAAAATTAAGAACTGATCTTGCAAAATAATTTGATTTTGTTCTTTTGGGAAAAAAATTAGTCTTTCTTTGCCTTTTCTTTTGGATCTGTGAGTGATTGCTTATGTGTGGTTATAATTGCTTGCTTGCGATATATTGATCGGAGTGTGACGAGTAGAACTATCAGGAATTATGAGTGCGAAGAATCTTCATCAATAGTACAAAGCAATTTCACACCTTGATCATATTTTTCTATACCCAGTTTTTACTATGCCTTAGTTCACCCTTACAAATTTGCATGAGTAGGATTGGGAATTGGGATCTGCTATGTAGTTCATGAAGTAGGAACCTATGATCCTTGAAACACCCTGGGAATATTCGGTATGTCATATATTGCTTAGCCATGCTAGTAGACGGGGATTTGTATGTGTGAGATTCATGCAATTTATGAGAGAAATAATAATTAAGGGTAACGTAAGGTGGAAACATCAAAACACATCAATAATTAAGGGTAACTTATGAGAGAAGTGGATTATTGGTTGATCTCATCACTCTATTTAATCAATGAATTGGGTTAGTATTATTAGTTGGTAATTTTGATATTGAGTTGGAGGAACCTTCTCAATAATGGCATAAACTTGGTAGTAAAATAAAAATGTATTCCTTTATTGTAAGGAAAAATTAGCTTTATGCAAAATTAAACTTAGAGCCTCCACTAACCAAATATGAATATAGAGATAGATATTTTCATTATTATTCTATGGTGTGAAATTGCCAGTACATTCAATGTACTAACCTACATGGCTGCAACGTCTCATGTTGGAGGAATCATACGATGGGTAAGTGATACGTTAGGGTTATGATGTCTACACTCAACTTTGTCGTTGGTGTTGTTGGGACTCCACAACTTTGTTGTTACTTCCGCTATATGGATTGAGGTAATAGTATTTACGTTACTCTATACATGTGATTGAACTCTGTTAAACCTTAGAATGGTAGAACGATGGATCCATGTACAGGCAAGCATTTCCAATTGTAGGTTATACGGCAATATTCATTCTAGACTCATTCTCTGCAGGAGCAACCATAAATTGTTGACCACCATGAGATTTTCGATAGTTGTTTAGCATTAGCGACAGGCCTGTCAACCAAGAAGACCCAGTCTCGTAAGAACTTACTCTAATGAAAGGACACGTGAATTTGAGGAAAAGGTTATATCCTTACCGGAAGAGCACCAATGAACAAGTTATTCCGAAGTTACAAGAAGGCCGACACCGTCAACCCAAAGGATGGAGTACATGAGTTTTGACGGAACCATAGCCATGCTTTTAAGCGTGGTAGCACCCCAGACATTTCCGGCCAATGGATTTCCTGGAAGACCCCAAACCCTAACCCTTTTATTTCTGGCCTTTTCGAATCTCAAGGACGAGATTCATTTTAAGCATCATAGTTTGTAACATCCCAAAATTCTAAATTTTGGAATGTTCTATTAAATAAATAGTTTTGATTGTTGTGTGAATGATTGAGTGAAATTCAGTGCAATTTGAAACTTTCTGAAAGTTGAATGAGAGGGAATGAAATAACTTTCCAGGACTTTCACTTCCCTTTTGATATCAAGGAATTCAAATTCGTCTCTTCACAAAACCCTATAGTGAAGATAATATGACTTCTTCCATTAGAAGTGAAGTGGTTTTGAAAAGAATTGAATTCCATCTAAAAACATTTCAAATTCAGAAACTTTATGCAGCTCAATGATTTCATGAGAGAGGATAAAATGACTTCTTCAAAGATGAGTTGGAAGTTTCAAAGAAACAACTTGAAACACACCGTGAAGTTATTTGAATTTTCAAATTTCAAATTCTCTGAAAATTATTCAAAAAGAGAGAAGTAATATGACAGTTCAATATTTAGAGGCATTTGGAATATATTTGGCCAAGGGGAAAACAGAAAAGTTTTGAAATTGGTTTGAAACTCAAATACAAAACCAATTATGAGTTATTTCGTTTTTATTTAAATTATTTTTCTCCAAATATAAGATATATGGAAAATAGGGTAAAATGATTCCCTACAATAGAAAAGTGGATCAAAATAAATTTGAAATCATTTTGGTATTTTAAATCATTTGATTTGAATTTTAAATGCAATAGTAGCACTATTTGCCTCATTTGAGTTTTTTTAATTTTATTTGACTTTGGAAAAATGTTCATGATTTAGGGATTTCGTTTTCTGAACATTTCGATATATAACATGTCTATGTATAATTTAATTTATTTACTTTGGTTTTAGTTTTTATTTGCTGTGATTTATAAAACAAAAGGGATGCCCAGCCGCAGGCCACCGCTAGCCAGCACGAGTGCCGATCAGCCCACAGCCGCACGAGCTCCGAATTGCTATGGCTCGGTCACCGTTCCCTCTCGCTCCCACCCGTAGCCACTGACAGGTGGACCCCACGCCCTTCTTCAACCTCGCGCAAAGCTCGGGACTGATTTCTCCTCACTCACGACTGCACCGATCCCGAATCTTGCTTGATTTGGCTTGATTCTTTTTCCCTCGTGCACGCCTGCCTCCCTATATATATTTCCCTTCCTCCGATCATATGATTTTTGGCAACAAAAAAACTAGATAACCCGTGCCCTAGAGCTTCATCCTGATCTCGCTGGAGCTTCTCCACACCACCTCAGCTCCGCCACCTTACCCCGCCTCCCCACGCCTCTGCCACCCACCGCCATTGACGCCATCTGCTCCGCCACCTCGCGCTGAGTCTCCCAGTGCTATCACCTGTCGACAAGATCCACCAGAGTCGCCGCTTCCATCTCGTCCACCATCGACGGAGCCCCAGTTCATAGGAGCTTCGTCGAGGTCGTCCCTCCTCACCTCGTCGTTGCCGAGGATACCCGCCTCCACCAGCGGGCATGCCATGCCAAGCCACGCCTCCCAGAGTCTCCGCCCGACATCGACGAGCTCCGAAGCCGCCGCCCCGTTCAAGCCAACGCACGCACCGTCGTCTTCGCCAAGTCTGGCGCAGCCCAGCTCTTCTGTCCTCGGTGAGCCTCCCTCATCCATCAAATCCATGGTAGATGGCCTAGATTAGATACAGCTTTTATTTTCATTTTCGAACCGGTATGTGTTATATTGAGGTCATCCGCTGGTTAAGCTCCGCAACGTACAACTATTAGCCAATCGTGTTGCGCCACATAGCTCACGAAGATCTATTTTTTTCATTTTAGCCGTAGCTGCCGAAAACTCTAAGATTCGGTCATCCGCCTTTGGCGCTCATGCACTCGCCTCGCTGGCCCAACCAAAGCACGCCATGTAGCATCGCCCGATCGCTACTGTTTTTCTTTTATTTCCGTTTCTGTTTCTAAAACAAAAATAGTTTCAATCTTAGATTGCTTGTATCTTTTAGCCTACGTAATGTTTTTGAGTGAATCCAATTGCACTCTGTCACAAATTTTATGAAGTTTCTGTTAGTGACTTGAAATCTGAATTTGCGTGTTTTAAAATTGAATTATTTCAAATATGCTTCAGACACAGTTTTGGATGTAGTTTGAGTTCCAAAATATTTTTTTGATTGACTCTTTTTGCTCATAGTCACTTATGGTTTTGTCTAGCAGTATGTTTGATTTGGGAAATTTTAGGAAATTCCAAATTAGGGTTTTTGGTAAAACTGTACTGTTTAACATAGTTTAGGGTTATTTTCTTTTTTCTTTGTATTTAAATGCTTTTAAATTAAAAATTTGTCACTTTGGGCAAACTTAGTTTTTTCTGTTATTTAACACCAAACAATTATATTTTGATTTTAAAATTTTATTTTCTTTAGTTCTATATGAAAACTTGTTTAGGTCATATATAGTTAGAGTTTTATAAAAGCTTTTTATTTGTTCTTTTTTCTACTAAAAGTTTATGAAAAATTCTTTCTGTTATTTTAATAAAAACTCTATTTTTTTAATTTATTAGTTTAGTATTTTATTTCCTATTAAGTCTAGTTAGGTCGATAAACTAAAAACTCTATAGTTTCCATGTAGTTTTCCTTGAATTTTTTTTGGATTTCGATTTGGTTTTCTTATGGATTTCTTGCTTTTATTTTGATTGTGTGTTAATATAATTGATGGAATTAACTCCTAGAGTGTTTTGCTTATGGGAATGCTATGTTTGACTTAATAAATTTTAAACTAAGTGGCGAATAGTTCTACCAAGTTACTTCCGAGAGCATTAAAATCTTCACCAAGTAATACCAGGCAAGTTCACTTTGACCATGTTATTTGTACCTATGTTTTTATTGCATCTAGTGTCAGCATTCATAATCCCTCTAGTAGTGATATTTACTTCTTGCAGTTCTGTAGAATGCATGAGGTAGGAACCCATCTCCCTGTTATCAAGTTCTAGATGTTATATAGTTTTAATGCTACGCTATAGTAAACGGGGTTTGTTATGAGTGCTCGGGAGTGATGTGAAGAAGGAGGACTCTACGTCAATGACGACAACTCTATGATGGCATCTACAAGGACTACATCTTCAAGGACTCAATACTTCAAGACTCGAGACAAAGAATTCAATATACCTATGGGTGGACAATGCTTAAGAAGGGTACATTGGTGTGCCCAGTACTCAGTGATTCCAGAGAAGCGCCATGATATCATGCGGAAAGCTCCACCCAGGCCAAAAGAGACAGAAGAATACTTCATGCCCGAAAGCTTACTTGTGCAACCGCAAGTCACTATGGGCACTGGCTTGGTTGACCTTAGTGGTGACTCTAGCCAGGACGGTGCCAGTAGATGTAGAACTACGGTAGGATTGGATGGGCACCGGACAGTGGTCAGAGGAACTCTTCAGAAGACCATGTTTCGATCGTCCTGTTTTCAAATGATCTGAAGTGCGAGGACGAAAAGGGAGGGATCAAATCTTGTGGGTAAAGTGTACAAACCTCTCCAGAGGGTTATAACCAAATCGATTAGCCGTGTCCATGGTTACAGACAATTTGAGCCTTTGGACTTGGATCTTTCTCGGAACTCTCAACACCAGATCGAAAACTTAATTGTGGGTAACTGATGATGATATGGGTTATGAGACATCGGTTGGCCGAACCATGTCATGTATAGGTATCTGCTTTATAGTAGAGATTTCCTGGACTATACTTTGTTGTAGGGAAAATAAAATTAGCTTTTATGCAAAACAAAACTCAGACCTAGAGCCACAGAGCCATATTGCATATAATATAGTTTTATCATATGTTTTTCTTACAGTGATCTTGCCAGCTCATTCAACGTACTGACCTACACGGCTACAATATCTCATGTTGTAGATATTATTTCTCCGACAAGTGAGTTTTGTTGTTGGGTTACGGTCTACAGTCAACCAGCAAATGGCGTTGATGGGACTCCACACCCAATTGTTTGTTTTCGCTGTGACTTATGAGGTATATATATATATATATCAGTTTTACGTTACTTATACATGTGACTACACTTTGATATATACATTGATATATTGTTGTGCCAGCATACTGATCCAGGGATGGCACAGATACACAAAGACTTGACCGTTTGATGGCACAATACATCTCCGCCGTATCTATAATTTTTTATTGTTTCATGCCAATATTCTACAACTTTGACAAACTTTTGGCAACAATTTGTATGATTTTCTTGGACTAACATATTGATCCAGTGCCTAGTTCCAGTTCCTATTTGGTGCATGTTTTTTGTTTCATTGAAAATCCATATCAAACAAAGTCCAAACGCGATAAAAATTTACGGAGATTTAATTTGGTATATATGTGATTTTCGGGAAAAGAATCAACGCGATACGATGCCCGAGGGGCTCACAATCTCAGAGGGCATGGCCCCTACCCTGGTCGCGCCTAGTAGGCTTGTGGCTACCCCTTAAGGCAGTTGGGGCCCTTCATTCTCCGCGGGAAAGATAAATTTCGGACAAAACCCCCTCAAAATTTCTGCCCAATCAGAGTTATTTATCTCCGAGAATTTAAAAAATGATTTCATACAGAAAAGAGGAAGGAGAAAAACAAGAGAACACACAGAGAGAGATGTAATCTCGGAGGTGCACTTGCCCTCTAGGAGCCATGGCGGCCATGGACCAGAGGGGAAACTCTCCTCCCATCTAGGGGAGACCAAGTACAAAGAAGAGGGAGGGGCTCTCTCCACCTTTCTCCCGGTTGCGCCGAGTGCCGCCGGGGCAATCATCGTGACGATGATTTACACCTACAATTCGCTGCCTTCTACCTCTTGAGCATGCGTTGGCTTTCCCTTGAAGGGGAAAGGGTGATGCAGCAAAGTAGCGTAAGTATTTCCCTCAGTTTTTGAGAATCAAGGTATCAATCTAGTAGGAGACTACACGCAAATCGCCTAGTACCTACACAAACAAATAAGAACCTTGCAACCAACATGATAAAGGGGTTGTCAATCCCTTTATGGCCACTTGCAAAAGTGAGATCTGATAAAGATAATAAGATAAATATTTTTGGTATTTTTCTTGTATAGATTGAAAAGTAAAGATTGCAAAATAAATAGTAAACTAGAATTATAGATCGGAAACTTATATGATGTAAAGTAGACCCGTGGGCCATGGGTTTAACTAGTGGCTTCTCTCAAGATAGCATATATTACGGTGGGTGAACAAATTATTGCCGAGCAATTGATAGAAAAGCGCATAGTTATGAGAATATTTAGGCATAATCATGAACATAGTCATCACGACCATGTCAAGTAGACCAAAACGATTCTACATCGACTACCATTACTCCACACATCGACCGCTATCCAGCATGCATCTAGAGTATTAAGTTCATACGAACAGAGTAATGCATTAGGCAAGATGACATGATGTAGAGGGATAAACTCAAGCAATATGATAAAAAAAACCATTATTTTATCCTTGATGGCAACAATAGAATACGTATCGGTTCCCTTTCTGTCACTGGGATCGAGAACCGCAAGATTGAACCCAAAGCTAAGCACTTCTCCCATTGCAAGAAAGAACAATCTAGTAGGCCAAGCTAAACCGATAATTCGAAGAGACTTACAAAGATATCAAATCATGTATATAACACTTCAGAGAAGAATCAAATATTGTTCATAGATAATCTTGATCATAAACCCGTAATTCATCGGATATCGGCAAACACACCGCAAAAGTATTACATCGAATAGATCTCCAAGAACATCGAGGAGAACTTTGTATTGAGAACCAAAGAGAGAGAAGAAGCCATCTAGCTAATAACTATGGACCCGAAGGTCTGTGGTAAACTACTCACACATCATTAGAGAGGCTATGGTGTTGATGAAGAATCCCTCCGTGATCCAATCCCCCTCCGGTAGATCGCCGGAAAAGGTCCCCAGATGGGATCTCACGGGTATAGAAGGTTGCGGTGGTGGAGAAGTGGTTTTGTGGCTTCCCTGGATATTTTCATGGTATAAGAACATATATAGGAGAAAGAAGTAGGTCGGTGGAGCTCCGTGGGGCCCACGAGGGTGGGGGTCGCGCCTACCCCCGTGGGCGCGCCTCCCTACCTCGTGGCCACCTCGTTGCTTCCTTGACCTCCACTCCAAGTCTCCTGGATTGCGTTTGTTCCAAAAAAAAGATCCTCGCGAAGGTTTCGTTCTGTTTGATATTCCTTTTCTGCGAAACACTGAAATAGGCAAAAAACAGGAATTTGCACTAGGAACATAATAAAGCCCATTAAACATCCAAAACAGATAATATAATAGCATGGAACAATCAAAAATTATAAATGCGTTGGAGACGTATCAAGCATCCCCAAGCTTAATTCCTGCTCGTCCTCGAGTAGGTAAATGATAAAAATAGAATTTTTGATGTGGAATGCTTCCTAACATAATTTTCAATGTAATTTTTTATATTGTGGCGTGAATATTTAGATCTGAATGATTCAAGACAAAAGTTTAATATTGACATAAAAGCAATAATACTTCAAGAATACTAACCAAGAAATTATGCCTTCTCAAAATAACATGGCCAAAGAAAGCTATCCCTACAAAATCATATAGTTTGGCTATGCTCTAACTTCATCACACAAAATATTTAAATCATGCACAACCCTAATGACAAGCCAAGCAATTGTTTCATACTTTTGATGTTCTCAAACTTTTTCAATCTTCACGCAATACATGAGTGTGAGCCATGGATATAGCACTATAGGTGGAATAGAATGGTGGTTGTGGAGAAGACAAAATGGAGAAGATAGTCTCACATCAACTAGGCGAATCAACGAGCTATGGAGATGCCCATCAATAGATATCAATGTGAGTGAGTAGGGATTGCCATGCAACGGATGCACTAGAGCTATAAGTGTATCAAAGCTCAACAAGAAACCAAGTGGGTGTGCATCCAACTTGCTTGCTCACGAAGACCTAGGGCAATTTTGAAGAAGCCCATCATTGGAATATACAAGCCAAGTTCTATAATGAAAAATTCCCACTAGTATATGAAAGTGACAAAATAAGAGACTCTCTATCATGAAGATCATGGTGCTACTTTGAAGCACAAGTGCAGAAAAAGGATAGTAACATTGTCCCTTCTCTCTTTTTCTCTCATATTTTTTTATTTGGGCCTTTTTTCTCTTTTTTATGGCCTCTTTTTTCGTCCGAAATCTCATCCCGAATCATAGTCTCCATCATCCTTTCCTCACATTATACAATGCTCTAACAATGAAAATCATCACACTTTAATTTACTTACAACTCAAGAATTACAACTCGATACTTAAAACAAAGTATGACTCTATGTGAATGCCTCCGGCGGTGTACCTGGATGTGCAATGAATCAAGAGTGACATGTATGAAAGAATTATGAAGGTGGCCTTGCCACAAATACGATGTCAACTACATGATCATGCAAAGCAATATGACAATGATGGAGCGTGTCATAATAAACGGAACGGTGGAAAGTTGCATGGCAATATATCTCGGAATGGCTATGGAAATGCCATAGTAGGTAGGTATGGTGGCTATTTCGAGGAAGGTAACTGGTGGGTTTATGGTGCCGGCGAAAGTTGCGCGGTACTAGAGAGACTAGCGATGGTGGAAGGGTGAGAGTGCGTATAATCCATGGACTCAACATTAGTCATAAATATCTCACATACTTATTGCAAAATCTATTAGTTATCGAAACGAAGTATTACGCGCATGCTCCTAGGGGGATAGATTGGTAGGAAAAGACCATCGCTCGTCCCCAGCCGCCACTCATAAGGAAGACAATCAAAAAATAAATCATGCTCCGACTTCATCACATAATGGTTCACCATACGTGCATGCTACGGGAATCACAAACTTTAACACAAGTATCTCTCAAATTCACAACTACTCAACTAGAATGACTCTCATATCACCATCTTCATATTTCAAAACAATCATAAAGAATCAAACTTCTCATAGTATTCAATGCACTTTATATGAAAGTTTTTTTATTATACCAATCTTGGATTCCTATCATATTAAGACTAATTTTATAACGAAAGCAAATTACCATGTTGTTCGAAAAGACTCTCAAAATAATATAAGTGATGCATGAGAGATCAATAGTTTCTATAAAATAAACCACCACCGTGCTCTAAAAAGATATAAGTGAAGCACTAGAGCAAAATTATCTAGCTCAAAAGATACAAGTGAAGCACATAGAGTATTCTAATAAATTCCGATTCATGTGTGTCTCTCCAAAAGGTGTGTACAACAAGGATGATTGTGGTAAACTAAATCATAGAAGACGCTCCAAGCAAAACACATATCATGTGGTGAATAAAAATATAGCCTCAAGTAAAGTTACCGATAGACGAAGACGAAATAGGGGATGCCTTCCGGGGCATCCTCAAGCTTAGGCTTTTGGTTGTCCTTGAATTTTACCTTGGGGTACCTTGGGTATCCCCAAGATTAGGCTGTTGCCACTCTGTAACATCCCAATTTTCAATTTTGATGTTATGCATAGGTCATCATATGCATATCATATTTTAATTGCATTTTGTTTGTGATCCTAGAAATCTTATGCAACTCAAGGACCCAAGGAGAGAGTTGGGGATTTCATTTATTTTCATATTTGACTTTTCTCCAATTTGAAAAGATGGATCATTTTGATTTTAATTTTTTTTCTCCAAATTATTTCCAATAATAAAAATAAAAGAGAGAAGATAATATGACTTCTTCAAAAAGACAAGAATATTGGAGGTAAAATTTTAAAATCAAATAAATATTTTATTTGGATTTTTTTGAGATTTTTTTGGATTAGATAAATATGCATTTTTGGAAATTGCACTTTTAGACCAGAAAAATGTTCACATTGTTCTAAATATTTTATTTAGATGGTGAAAGTTGTTTTTTGGCATTTTTAGATTTTTTTATATTTTATTAGGATTTTTCTTTGGCGGAATTTATTTTAAAAACAATTCCGCCCGACTAGGCCAAAGCCCACAGCACCGCCGCCTTCCTCCCGTTGCCGCCGTGCGTGGCACGAACGTCGAGGAGAGTCCCAGTCGGACTCTCGCTCGCGCCGTCCCCCGTCCCAAGACGTGCCCCCGGCCTCTTTAAACAGGGCCGAGGCCCCGCCGTCCTCTCCACCCCGCCATCGCACCACCGCCGCAGGCGCCGCAGCCTGCGCCGCCGCTCGCTGCCGCCGCAGCCCACGCCGCCATCGCCGGAAGCCGCCCCGCTGATTCCCGCCGCCTCGCCGGAACCGCCCGTCCCGCCGGACCTCACCGCCGACCCCGGGTTTCTAGAACCGGTAAAAAACCAACAAAACCGTCGCCTCGGTTTTTTCATTAGATCGTTTAGTTTGGTTTTTTTCGATTTTGCTAATTAGCGAACGTTCACCCGAACGTCCCTGTTAGCGAACACTTTCGTCCATTTGTCTGTGATAGCGAACCTTCGTTCATTAGTGTTTTTCTTTTAATTTCTTTTTCTGCCAGGGACCTATCCGTGATTACTATTATTTTTGCAGATTAGCCCCTGATCTTCAGACGCTCGTAACTTTTTAACCATTTGTCCAAATCCAGTGAAACCAGTGCCAAAATCTTTGTCTCGAACCCCTCTTTCTAGTTAAGCAACTTGAAGATAATTTTTACAATTTAAAATTTGGTTGCAAGAATATTTGAATTTGAACTTCTTTTGATCACAATTTGAATTAGAATTTCCAGAGTGCGAAGCATGCTACTACGAGTCACTAGGGTTTTCAGATCGTCAGCAAGGGAAGTAACACTTTGAGCATACCCCTTATTACCTAGTTTTTATGCATTATTTTCAATCCTCAAACACAGCATGGTTAGGACTTGAATATTTGTGGGTACTGAGAAGTAGTGATTAGGTAGTACCTATCGCCCTTATTTTTGAACCCTGGGAGTTACTTCTACGTTATGCTTATACTGCTATGTTATGCTCGTAGACGTGGTTTGGTTGAGTGATCCATGACAGATGTGAGAGTTTAATTAATGTTTAAACTTAAGGTGGCTACTTTAACACACATCTGGGTGGATTGGTTGAGGCACCCTGGTGCACCAAGTGGTTGTCTGGGCACCTGGAGCAATCTAGTGTTGTCATGGGATATCCCGGAGTACCTATGTGATCATCCTATGGTTTGCCACCCAGGCTCAAAGGGATCATAAGATCATTCATGCTGGAAACTTCCATGTGCAGCCACAAGACATTATGGGCTTTGGCATAGTTGAGTAAGTTGTGTGACCTCTTTCAATGGTAGGCTAGCATATGTAGGGGATGTAGGTGGTACTGTCTACCCAGAGTAAAGAGTTAATGCTTCTGAAAGACTGTGTCTCGTTCATCCGCTTCTCAAACACCAAGTATTGCGAGAAATCCAACAGAGGAGATCGGGTCTTGTGGGGAATAGTGCGCAAACCTCTGCAGAGTGTATAAACTAATATGGTTAGCCGTGTCCCCGGTTATGGACATCTTGAGTATATGGTACTTGAATTATTGATTTGATCTCATCACTCTGTTAATTAATTTGTTGGGTTGATGATTACTTAATTTGTGATTGAGTTGGAGGAACCTTCTCAATTTTTACAACAAACTTTGTAGTTAAGTACAACATATTCCTTTGAAGTAGGGAAAAATTGGCTTTACGCAAAACAATAACCATACAGCCTCCACCAGCCAAATATGCATATAGTTATAGTTGCTACATTTTCATTGCTCTATAGTGTTATTTTGCCAGCATATTCCATGTGCTGGCCCATTTCGGGCTGGAACGTATTATGTTGCAGACTTTTTAGACAAAGAGTAAGGTGCGCTAGGTCGTTCTCTTGCACTCAGCTATGCCGTTGGAGTTGATGGACTCATTTTACCTTTGAAGCCTTCCGCTGTTATCTTCATTAGATGGCCTTCAGCCATATTATTGTAATAAGTACTCTCTTTTGAGACATTCGATGTAATAAGTGTGTGATTGAACTCTGTTATAAAATCCTTCAAGTACTGTGTGTGTCGGCATTACCGATCTAGGGATGACACTTATACACAGAGATTTGACCATTTGAGGTCGGATCGCTACAAGATGGTATCAGAGCACACGCTGACTGTAGGACACGACCACTAAGATGAGCCATAGGACACTCTTCTCTACTCATTTCTGACTCTTCTCCACTTTCCACTCTATAGATGGTGGATTCAAGGAACAAGTTTTCTCAACCGAATGAAGACACCCCTTTTGGACGACACTTGAAGGAGGCCACTAGATACCTGAACATCGGAATACCACGCTTCACTAGGACCTACACCGCCACTCTACCGGAAGAAGAGCGCTGGACCATTCGAGTACATGTTCTAGGAAGGACATTCACACCAGTTACTGAGCCCATAGAGTTTTCCTTCGATGCACCAACCTGGAGTCTAGGAAAAAGCATGGCAGCTCACATCGCCATGGGACGCATCAGCGAAGTTTACCACAAGGATCTTAAGGACACCATCTACCAGATATGTAGGCGCCGAGATGAGCAATGGGAGATGATCAGCACTAGGAGGGACAAGTCCATTGCAGCCTACATCCAGGAGTTAAACCAACACATTCGTCGTCAGGAGAACCAGATGTTCGCCGGCATGATAGACCAGAAGAAGGTGATGACCCGGAACATGGAGCTAGAAGAGGAACTCAAGTCTACACACGATGGATAGGAAGAGGAAATTGCAGTACTACTGGAGAAGAACGAAGATCTAAAGAAGAAGCTAGGAATATTCATGTGAGACCCTGCGCCAGGAGATGACAACCACCTGAAGATTACATCATCATCAATGACACCGACTCCGACCCTGATAGTGATAATGACTATGAAGACGAAGTTGGAGCAGATATCATGGAGTCTTCCGATCAAAATTTCTAGTTGACCACCATATTATCAGTAGTAATCCCCCATGTACATAGTAGTAGTCTGAGTATTTTATAACGATAGCTAGATCGATTGTATGCCCTTGTTTGAATTGAGTGGTGTGATATGATGTGTTTGTCTCATGTGCATATGGGTAGTGATTTTCCCCTAGACCTCACTCTATTCTAATCTCTCCCCTCTAAACCTATCAGATGCCTCCGAGACGTGACCCCGGATTTGTTTTCCCACCCGAGCTCACTCAGCTGATCCAACAGCAGAATGCCTTGATGCAGCTATTAGTCCAGAACCAGGGCAACAACAACAACAATAATAACAACAACAACGCTCCACAACCACCTCCAATTGATAACTTAGCTTGTTTTCTAAGGTTAAATCCGCTGGTGCTTTCCAGTAGCACGGAGCCGATAGTTGCTGATGACTGGCTCCGCAGGATTGGAAGGGAGTTGACCCCCGCAGGTTGCACAGATGCTGAGAAGGTGCATTTTGCTGCACACAAACTAGATGGACCCATAGCCTCATGGTGGGAGAATTACAAAGCCACTTTCCCCATAGCCAGTGTCACTTGGGATCAGTTCCAGCAAGCTTTTCGTACTGCACATGTCTCAACTGGAGCAATGAGTATGAAGAAGCGTGAGTTTTGCAACTTACGCCAAGGAAATCATACTGTGGGGCAGTATGTGGATGAGTTTAGTAAGTTAGCTCGTTATGCCCCGGACGATGTGGCCACAGATGCCGCGAAGCAGGAGAAGTTTATGGAAGGGCTGAATGATGAGCTGAGCATGTAGTTGATGGTGGGAACATTCAATAACTACCAGGATTTGGTAGATAGGGCTCTTATGATTGAAGGCAAGCAGCAACAAATAGAGAGCCGCAAAAAAAAGTACGGACAAGGGAAGTATAATTCTGGAGCTCAGTAGAAGCCTTATTTTACCCCGAACTTGGGAGGACACACTCATAATCATGGAGGCCATACCCACAATGGAGGGAGTTCGCATAACCACAGTGGCCCCAAGAATGGGAATGGGAATGGAGGAAGAAATGGGGGCAGAACCGTTCCAACCCAGCAACACCCGCCAGGAAGGATTTAAGTCACATTACTTGTTTCAAGTGCGGGAAGACTGGACACTACGCCACTGAATGTCCCGAAGCAAAGAATGGGAATGGAAACGAAAGCTCAGGGAAGAAGCCAAACCCTTTCACCAGAGGTCAGGTGAACCACATCAACATGGAGGAGGTTGAAGAACAGCATGATGCAGTGATCGGTAAGTTTTTGATTAAGTCATTTACCGCTCTTGTTCTTTCTGACACTAGTGCATCGCATTCATACATATCAAGGGGATTTGTGATAAGTTTAAGTTGCCAAACTTTGCCCTTAGGTCATACATATCAAGGAGCAGAGTATATGGTCAGCCGATGGTGTGATCGGTTACCCCTAACCATTGGTAGACACGTTTTTCCCTCAGACCTAGTGATTTTGGAGACACGAGGATTGGATATAATACTAGGCATGGATTGGTTATTGAAGTATGGAGGAAACATCGATTGTGCTAGTAAGTCAATTTTACTCACCACCCGGAGGGAAAAAGGATCAAGTATGTGTCTAGGCATGCGCCAAAGAGGACCCAAGTAAATTCTCTCTCGGGAGTTGTTCAGGAAGAAGTGCCTGTAGTGAAGGATTACCCGGATGTATTTCCAGAGGAACTACCACGCATGCTGCCAGATCGAGACATAGAATTTTTGGATAGAGCTATTGCCAGGCACCGGACCAATATCGAAGAGGCCATACCGGATGCCCGCAAATGATCTGGAGGAGATTAAGAAGCAAATCAAGGAGCTATTGGAGAAAGGTTATATTCGATCAAGTTCATCATCGCGGGGATCCCCGGTGTTATTAGTTGAGAAGGACGGATCTTTGAGAATGGATGTTGATTATCATGCATTGAATGAAGTGATGATCAAGAACAAGTACCCACTACCGAGGATCAATGATCTATTTGACAAGCTGCGAGGAGCTAAATTATTCTCCAAGGTCAATCTACGATCAGGACACCACCAGCTAAAGATCTGAGAACATGATATACCTAAGACAGCCTTCACCACAAGGTACGGGCTATATGAGTACACGGTTATGTCATTTGGATTGACCAATGCCCTGCCTATTTTATGAGTATGATGAACAAGGTGTTCATGGAGTTCTTGGATAGGTTTCTCGTGGTGTTCATTGACGATATATTGGTATACTCGAAGAATAAAGAGGAACACAAGGAGCATTTGCGTTTAGTTCTCAAGAAGCTCAGGGAACATCAGCTATATGCCAAGTTCAGCAAATGTGAGTTTTGGTTGAAGGAAGTTGGATTTCTTGGACATGTTATATCAGGAGAAGGTATAACAGTAGACCCCACCAAGGTTCAGTCTATCACTGAGTGGTTGGCACCCACCTCAGTTGGAGAGATCCATAGTTTTCTAGGACTCACAGGATATTATAGAAGGTTCATTGAGAATTTCTCCAATATTGTGAAACCCATGACCGAGTTGTTGAAGAAGGACCCCAAGTTCAAATGGACTGAAGATTGTGAGGTCAGTTTTTAGGAGTTGAAGAAATGTTTGCTTACAGCCCCAGTGCTGATTCTTCCGGATATACGCAAGGATTTCCATGTTTATAGCGACGCCTCTTGTTTGGGACTTGGACATGTCCTTATGCAAGATGGAAGAGTTGTTTCATATGCCTCACGACAGCTTCGACCTCATGAGTTGAATTATGCCACACATGATTTGGAGTTAGCAGCCATAGTACATGCGCTCAAGACCTGGAGACATTTTCTGATTGGAAACAGATGTGATGTGTATACGCATCACGAGAGTTGCAAGTATATTTTCATGTAGAAGGAGTTAAATCTCAGGCAGAGGAGATGGTTGGAGCTCATAAAGGATTACGATATGAAGTTACACTATCACCCAGGAAAGGCCAATGACGTAGTAGACGCTTTGAGCCACAAGAGTTATGCCAATACCCTTGTAAGCGGAGGATTACCGCAGGAGTTAGTTGACGATCTCAAGGAACTCCGTTTGGAGATAGTTCCAAGAGGTTTTGTGGCAACAGTGGAGGTTCAACCTACATTATTGGGAAAGATTCGAGAAGCTCAAAAGGATGATAAGGAAATTGCGGAGATAAAGGAGAAGACGAGCAAAGGAAAAGCCAAAGGTTTTCGTGAGGATGAGCACGAGACTTTATGGCTTCAGGATCGTGTATATGTGCCCAATAATGCGAAGATCAGGAAGTTAATACTTCAGGAAGCTCAAGACTCGCCATACTCAATTCACCCCGGAAACACCAAGATGTATTTGGATTTGAAGGAACGTTTCTGGTGGACAGGTATGAAGAAGGATATTGCCGAGTGGTTATTCGCTTGACCAAGGTAGCTCACTTTATCCCAATGAAAACCACATATACAAGCGCGAAGTTGGCCAAGATATATATGACGGGGATCGTATGTCTGCATGGAGTTCCGAGGACCATCGTATCAGATAGAGGGACACAGTTTACCTCAAAGTTTTGGAATCAGTTGCACCAGACTTTGGGTACCAGGCTAGAGTTTGGTACAACCTTTCATCCGCAGACAGATGGACATACCGAGAGTCAATCAGATTTTGGAGGACATGTTTAGAGATTGTGCGCTAGACTATGGATCTAGTTGGGATGATAATTTGTTACACAGAGTTCTCATACAACAATAGTTACCAGGCTAGTTTGAAGATGGCACCTTTCGAAGCTTTGTATGGAAGAAGGTTCAGGACACCGTTAATGTGGGATGAAGTTGGAGACCATCAGTTGTTTGGACCAGATTTAATCAAGGAGTCCAAAGAGAAGGTCAAGTTGATTCGAGATAGACTGAAGATAGCTCAGTCCAGACAGAAGAGTTATGCCGATACTAAACGCAAAGATGTAGTCTATGAAATTGGAGACCGGGCGTATCTTCGGTGTGTCACCACTGTGAGGAGTTAAACGATTTGGAGTTAAGGGAAAATTAGCCCTGAGATTTTTAGGACCATTCCGAGTTCTGGAATGTATGGGAGAAGTTTCCTACAAGTTGGAGTTACCTGAAGGTTTGTCAGGAGTTCACGATGAGTTTCATGTTTCCCAGCTGAAGAAGTGTCATGCTGAGATGGCCGATATTCCTCCGAGAGACACATTGCCCCTGGAAGCAATCCAGTTGGATAGTGATCTAACCTACAAGGAGAAACCCGTCAAGATTCTCGAGTTTGCCAGCTGAATTACCCGCAGCAAGGTTATCAAGTTTTGCAAAGTTCAGTGGAACCACCATACTGAGGACGAAGCCACCTGGGAGCGAGAAGAAGTGTTACCTCTTGAGCACTGCGTTGGTTTTCCCTTGAAGAGTAACATAAGTATTACCCTCAATTTTTTAGAACCAAGGTATCAATCTAGTAGGAGGCCACACGCAAGTCCCTCGTACCTACACAAACAAATAAGAACCTTGCAACCAACATGATAAAGGGGTTGTCAATCCCTTCACGGACACTTATGAGAGTGAGATCTGATAGATATAATACTGATAAGATAAATATTTTTGGTATTTTTATGATATAGATTGATATTAAATATTGCAAAATAAAATAGATTCGAAACTTATATGATGGACAATAAACCCAGGGGCCATAGGTTTAACTAGTGGCTTCTCTCAAGATAACATAAGTATTACGGTGGGTGAACGATCGAGCAATTGATAGAAAAGCGAATAATTATGAGAATATCTAGGCATGATCATGTATATAGGCATCACGTCTATGACAAGTAGACCGACTCCTGCCTGCATCTACTACTATTACTCCGCACATCGACCACTATCCAGCATGCATCTAGAGTATTAAGTTCATAAGAACAGAGTAACGCCTTAGGTAAGATGACATGATGTAGAGGGATAAACTCAAGTAATATGATATAAACCCCGCCCTTTTATCCTCGATGGCAACAATACAATATGTGTCGTTTCCCTTTCTTTCACTGGGATCGAGCACCGCAAGATTGAACCCAAAGCTAGGAACTTCTCTGGTTGCAAGAAAGATCAATCTAGTAGGCCAAACCAAACTGATAATTCGAAGAGACTTTCAAAGATAACCAATCATGCATAAAAGATTTCAGAGAAGAATCAAATATTGTTCATAGATAGACTTGATCATAAACCCACAATTCATTATATCTCGACAAACACACCGCAAAAAGAGTTACATTGAATAGATCTCCAAGAAGATCTTGGAGAACTTTGTATTGAGATTCAAAGAGAGAGAAGAAGCCACCTAGCTACTAGCTATGGACCCGAAGGTCTGAAGTAAAGTACTCACACATCATTGGAGGGGCCATGGAGTTGATGTAGAGGCCCTCCGTGATTGATGCCCCCTTTGGAGGAGCTCCGGAAAAGGCCCCAAGATGGGATCTCTTCAGTACAGAAGGTTGTGGCGGTGGAAATAGGGTTTCGTGGTGCTCCTGGATGTTTTCGGGGTATGTGAACATATATAGGAGGAAGAAGTAGGTCGGTTGAGCCACGAGGGGCAAACGAGGGGGAGGGCGTGCCCAGGGGGTAGGCACGCCCCCCTACCTCGTGGACTCCTCGTTGGTTGCTTGACGTCCACTCCAAATCCTCTGGATCACGTTGTTCTAAAAATCACGCTCCCGAAGTTTTCATTCCGTTTGGACTCCGTTTGATATTCCATTTCTGCGAAACACTGAAATAGGAAAAATAAACAACAATTTGCACTGGGCCTTGGGTTAATAGGTTAGTCCCAAAAATAATATAAAAGTGTAAAATAAAGCCCATTAACATCCAGAACATAGAATATAAGAACATGGAACAATCAAAAATTATAGATATGTTGGAGACGTATCAGCATCCCCAAGATTAATTCCTGCTCGTCCTCGAGTAAGTAAATGATAAAAATAGAATTTTTGATGTGGAATGCTTTCTAGCATGTTCTTCAATGTATTTTTCTTTATTGTGGCATGAATGTTCAGATTCGAAAGATTCAAGATAAAAGTTTATTCTTGAGATAAAAATAGTAATACTTCAAGTATGCTAATCAAGCAATTATGTCTTATCAAAATACCATAGCCAAAGAAAATTTATCCCTACGAAGTCATATAGTTTGGCCATGCTTCATTTTCGTCACACAAAATGCTCTCATCATGCACAACCCCGATGACAAGCCAAGCAATTGTTTCATACTTAGCCTTTTCAAACTCTTTCAACTTTTACGCAATATATGAGCACGAACCATGGACATAGCATTATGGGTGGAATATAATATGATGATTGAGGTTGTGTGAGAAGACAAAAAGGGAGAAAGTCTCACATTGACGCGGCAAATCAATGAGCTATGGAGATGGTCATCGACTGATGTCAATGCAAGGAGTAGGGATTGCCATGCAACGGATGCACTAGAGCTATAAATATATGAAAGCTCATCAAAGAAACTAAGTGGGTGTGCATCCTACTTGCTTGCTCACGAAGACCTAGGGGCTAGGGCATTTGAGGAAGCCCATCATTGGAATATACAAGCCAAGTTCTATAATGAAAAATTCCCACTAGTATATGTAAGTGACAAAATAAGAGACTCTCTATCATGAAGATCATGGTGCTACTTTGAAGCACAAGTGTGGAAAAAGGATAGTAACATTGTCCCTTCTCTCTTTTTCTCTCTTTTTTATTTAGGCCTTCTTTTTTTATGGCCTCTTTTTAATTATTATTTTTTGTCCAGAGTCTCATCTCGACTTGTGGGGGAATCGTAGTCTCCGTCATCCTTTCCTCACATGGGACAATGCTCTAATGATGATCATCACACTCTTATTTACATACAAGTCAAGAATTACAACTTGATACTTAGAACAAAATATGACTCTATGTGAATGCCTCCGGTGGTGTACCGGGATTGCGATGAGTCAACAGTGACATGTATGAAAAATTAAGCATGGTGGCCTTGCCACAAATACGATGTCAACTACATGATCATGCAAACCAATATGACAATGATGATGCGTGTCATAATAAATGGAACGGTGGAAAGTTGCATGGCAATATATCTCGGAATGGCTATGTAAATGCCATAATAGGTAGGTATGGTGGCTGTTTTGAGGAAGATATAAGGAGGCTTATGTGTGATAGAGCGTATCATATCACGGGGTTTGGATGCACTGGCGAAGTTTGCACCAACTCTCAAGATGAGAAAGGGCAATACACGGTACCGAAGAGGCTAGCAATGATGGAAGGGTGAGAGTGCATATAATCCATGGACTCAACATTAGTCATAAAGAACTCACATACTTATTGCAAAAATCTACAAGTCATCAAAACCAAGCACTACGCGCATGCTCCTAGGGGGATAGATTGGTAGGAAAAGACCATCGCTCGTCCCCGACCGCCACTCATAAGGAAAGCAATCAAAGAACACCCCATGCTTCAAATTTGTCACATAATGTTTACCATACGTGCATGCTACGGGACTTGCCAACTTCAACACAAGTATTCATCAATTTCACAATTACTCAAGTAGCACACCTCTAATATTACCACCTTTATATCTCAAAACAATCTATCAAGCATCCAACTTCTCTTAGCATTTAAAATTTATAACCAAAGTGAATTACCATGCTGTTCTAAAGGACTCTCAAAGTGATATAAGTGAAGCATGAGAGATCAATTATTTATATAAAATAAAACCACCGTCGTGCTCTAAAGATATAAGAGAAGCACTAGAGCAAAAATTATCCAACTCAAAAGATATAAGTGAAGCACATAGAGTATTCTAATAAATTATAATTCATGTGTGTCTCTCCCAAAAGGTGTGCACAGCAAGGATGATTGTGGTAAACTAAAAGTCAAAGACTCAAATCATACAAGACGCTCCAAGCAAAACACATATCATGTGGCGAATAAAAATATAGCTCCAAGTAAAGTTAACTATGGACGAAGACGAAAGAGGGGATGCCTTCCGGGGCATCCCCAAGCTTAGGCTTTCGGTTGTCCTTGAATTTTACCTTGGGGTACCTTGGTCATCCCCAAGATTAGGCTCTTGCCACTCCTTGTTCCATAATCCATCAAATCTTTACCCAGAACTTGAAAACTTCACAACACAAAACTTAAAAGAAAATCTTCGTGACCTCCGTTAGTAAAAGAAAACAAACCACCACTTGAAGGTACTTTAATGAACTCATTCTTTATTTATATTGGTGTTAAAACTACTGTATTCCAACTTCTCTATGGTTCATAAACTCTATTACTAGCCATAGATTCATCAAAATAAGCAAACAACACACGAAAAACAGAATCTCTGAAAAACAGAACAATCTGTAGTAATCTGTAGGTTTCTAATACTTCTGGAACCCCAAATATTCTAAAATAAATTTCTGGACGTGACGAATTTATCTATTAATCATCTTAAAAAAGAATTAACTAAATATCACTCTGCAATAAAAAATGGCAGCAAATCTTGTGAGCGCTAAAGTTTCTGTTTTTTACAGCAAGATCGCAAAGACTTTCCCCAAGTCTCCCAAAGGTTCTACTTGGCACAAAAACTAATTGAAAGCATAAAACCACATCTATACAAAGGCTAGATGAATTATTTATTACTAAACAGAATCAAAAAGTAAGAAACAAAAATAAAATTGGGTTGCCTCCCAACAAGCGCTGTCATTTAACGCCCCTAGCTAGGCATAAAAGCAAGGATAGATCTATGTATTATCATCTTTGGTATGGAATCCATAAGTGGCTCTCATAATAGATTCATAAGGTAATTTAATTTTCTTTCTGGAAAGTGTTCCATGCCCTTCCTTAACGGAAATTGGAATCTAATATTCCCTTCCTTCATATCAATAATTGCACCAATCGTTCTAAGGAAAGGTCTACCAAGAATAATAGGACATGTAGGATTGCAGTCTATATCAAGAACAATGAAAACTACGGGCACATAATTCCTATTTGCAACAATAAGAACATCATTCATTCTTCCCATAGGTTTCTTAATGGTGGAATCCGCAAGATGCAAGTTTAAAGAACAATCATCAAATTCACGGAAACCTAGCAAATCACACAAAGTTTTAGGAATCATGGAAACACTGGCACCCAAATCACATAAAGCAAAGCATTCATGATATTTAATCTTAATTTTAATAGTAGGTTCCCACTCATCATGAAGTTTCCTAGGGATAGAAACTTCCAATTCAAGCTTTTCTTCATAAGATTGCATCAAAGCATCAACAATATGTTTAGTAAAAGCTTTATTTTGGCTATAAGGATGCAGAGAATTTAGCACGGATTGCAACCAGGAAATAGAATCTATTAAAGAACAATTATCATAATTAAATTCCTTGAAATCCAAGATAGTGGGTTCATTGCTATTTAAATCTTTGACCTCTCCCATCCCACTTTTATCAATTTTTGTATCAAGATTTAAAAACTCCGAATCATTGGGATGCCTTCTAACTAAAGTTGACTCATCTCTAGTCCCATCATTATCAAGATTCATATTCCAAAACAAAGATTTAATAGGGGACACATCAATAACTTTTAGATCTTCATATTTATTATCATGGAAACTAGAAGAACACGCTTTCACAAAGCAATCTTTTTTAGCACTCATCCTAGCGGTTCTTTCTTTGCACTCATAAATGGAAATTCTCATAGCTTTGAGAGACTCATTGATATCATGCTTAGGTAGAATAGATCTAAGTCTCAAAGAATAAACATCAAGAGAAATTCTATCCACGTTCCTAGCCAACACATCAATCTTAGACAATTTTTCTTCAATTAAAGCATTGAAACTCTTTTGCAAACTAATAAATTCTTTAATATTAGATTCAAAATAAGAGGGCATATTATTATCATTTCCATAATAATTGTTGTAGGAACTACCATAATTATTAGAGGAATTACTATGAAACGGCCTAGGATTAAAATTACCTCTATATGCGTTATTACCAAAATTGTTCCTACCAACAAAATTCACATCCATAGATTCATTATTATTCTCAATCAAAGTAGACAAAGGCATATCATTAGGATTAGAAGAAACACTTTTATTAGCATGCAATTTCATAGGTTCATCCATCTTTCCACTCAAAACATTGATTTTTCTATAGCATGCACCTTTTTATTACTAGATCTTTCAGTATGCCATTGAGAATAAATAACCATAATATTATCTAGGAGTTTAGTAGCTTCTCCTAAAGTGATTTCCACAAAAGTGCCTCCCAAAGCTGAATCTAAAAGATTTCTAGAAGCAAAGTTCAATCCGGCATAAATTTTTTGTATAACCATCCAAAGATTCAAACCATGTGTAGGGCTATTACGTATCATCAATTTCATTCTCTCCCAAGCTTGTGCAACATGTTCATGATCAAGTTGCTTAAATTTCATAATATCATTTCTAAGAGTGATGATCTTAACGGGAGGAAAATACATAGAGATAAAAGCACCTTTGCACTTATTCCATGAATCGATACTATTTTTAGGCAAAGACGAAAACCAAGTTTTAGCATGATCTCTAAGAGAAAAAGGGAACAGCTTCAGATTAACAATATCGTTATCCACATCTTTCTTATTTTGAATATGACACAAATCAACAAAATTGTTTAGATGGGTAGCGGCATCTTCACTAGGAAGGTCGGAAAATGGATCTTTCATGACAAGATTCAGCAAGGCGGCTTTAATTTCACAAGATTCAGCATCGGTAAGAGGAGCAATTGGAGTGCTAATAAAATCATTATTGTTGTTATTGGAAAAGTCACACAACTTAGTATTATCTTGAGCCATCGTGACGAGCAAGCAATCCAACACACAAGCAAACAAGAAACAAGCAAAAAGAGGCAATTGGAAAAGAGAAGGGGAACGGCAAAAGAGGGCGAATAAAATGGCAAGGGTGAAGTGGGGGAGAGGAAAACGAGAGGCAAATGGCAAATAATGTAATGCGAGTGATAAGAGTTTGTGATGGGTACTTGGTATGTCTTGACTTGTGCGTAGACTCCTCGACAACGGAGCCAGACATCCTTCTTACTACCTCTTGAGAACTGCATTGATTTTCCCTTGAAGAGGAAAGGGTGATGCAGCAAAGTAGCGTAAGTATTTCCCTCAGTTTTTGAGAACCAAGGTATCAATCCAGTAGGAGGCCACATGCAAGTCCCTCGTACCTACACAAACAAATAAGAACCTCGCAACCAACGCGATAAAAGGGTTGTCAATCCCTTCACGGTCACATACAACAGTGAGATCTGATAGACATAATAATGATAAGATAAATATTTTTGGTATTTTTATGATATGGATTGAAAGTAAAGATTGCAAAATAAATTAGACTGGAAAGTTATATGATGGAGAATAGACCCGGGGGCCATAGGTTTCACTAGTGGCTTCTCTCAAGATAGCAAAAGTATTACGGTGGGCGAACGAATTACTGTCGAGCAATTGATAGAAAAGCGAATAATTATGAGAATATCTAGGCATGATCATGTATATAGGCATCACGTCCGTGACAAGTAGACCGACTCCTGCCTGCATCTACTACTATTACTCCACACATCGACCACTATCCAGCATGCATCTAGAGTATTAAGTTCATAAGAACAGAGTAACGCCTTAGGTAAGATGACATGATGTAGAGGGATAAACTCAAGTAATATGATATAAAACCCACCTTTTTATCCTCGATGGCAACAATACAATATGTGTTGTTTCCCTTTCTTTCACTGGGATCGAGCACCGGAAGATTGAACCCAAAGCTAAGAACTTCTCTGGTTGCAAGAAAGATCAATCTAGTAGGCCAAACCAAACTGATAATTCAAAGAGACTTGCAAAGATAATCAATCATGCATAAAAGATTTCAGAGAAGAATCAAATATTGTTCATAGATAGACTTGATCATAAACCAACAATTCATCATATCTCGACAAACACACCGCAAAAATAGTTACATTGAATAGATCTCCAAGAAGATCTTGGAGAACAAAAAGAGTTACATTGAATAGATCTCCAAGAAGATCTTGGAGAACTTTGTATTGAGATTCAAAGAGAGAGAAGAAGCCACCTAGCTACTAGCTATGGACCTGAAGGTCTGAAGTAAACTACTCACACATCATTGGAGGGGCCATGGAGTTGATGTAGAGGCCCTCCGTGATCGATGCCCCCTCTGGAGGAGCTCCGGAAAAGGCCCCAAGATGGTATCTCTTCGGTATAGAAGGTTGTGGCGGTGGAAATAGGGTTTCGTGGTGCTCCTGGATGTTTTCGGGGTATCTGAACATATATAGGAGGAAGAAGTAGGTCGGTTGAGCCACGAGGGGCCAACGAGGGGGAGGGCATGCCCAGGGGGTAGGCACGCCCCCCTACCTCGTGGACTCCTCGTTGGTTGCTTGACGTCCACTCCAAATCCTCTGGATCACGTTGTTCTAAAAATGACACTCCCGAAGTTTTCATTCCGTTTGGACTCCGTTTGATATTCCATTTCTGCGAAACACTCAAATAGGCAAAAAAACAGCAATTTGCACTGGGCCTTTGGTTAATAGGTTAGTCCCAAAAATAATATAAAAGTGTAAAATAAAGCCCACTAACATCCAAAATAGATAATATAATAGCACGGAACAATCAAAAATTATAGATACTTTGGAGACGTATCAAGAAGACCAACGGAAAAACCACCCACACCTATTTTCTAGCCAACCCGAATCTCGAGGGCGAGATTCATCTTAAGGGGGTAGGTTTGTAACATCCCAATTTTCAATTTGGATGTTATACATAGGTCATCATATTCATATCATATTAAATTTGCATTTTGTTTCTGATCCTAGAAATCTTATGCAACTCAAGGATCCAAGGAGAGAGTTGGGGATTTCATTTATTTTCATATTTGACTTTTCTCGAATTTGAAAAGAGGGGACATTTTGATTTTAATATTTTTTTCTCCAAATTATTTCCAACAATAAAAATAAATGAGAGAAGGTAATATGACTTCTTCAAAAAGAGAGGAATATTGGAGGTAAAATTTTAAAATCAAATAAATGTGTTATTTGGATTTTGTTTGAGATTTGTTTTAATTAGAAAAATATGCATTTTTGAAAATTGAATTTTTAGGGCAGAAACAAGTTCACTTTGTTCTAAATATTTTAATTAGACGGTGAAAATTGTTTTTAGCATTTTTTGATTTTTTTTAAATATTTTATTAGGACTTTTTTTCTTCGGCGAAACTCATTTAAAAAATCCGCCCGACTGGGCCAAAGGCCCACCCTAGCCGGGCCGAAGCCCACAGCACCGCCGCCTTCCTCCCGTCGCCACCGTGTGTGGCATGGACTTCGAGGAGTTGCCGCCTGCTGCAGCCCATGCCGCCGCATTGCGTCGCCATCGCCGGAAGCCACCGCCGCCCCGCCGAATCACGCCACCTCGCTGGAGCTGCAAGTCCTGCCGGACCTCGCCGCCGACCCCGGTTTTCTAGAACCGGTAAAAAACTGATAAAACCATCGCCCTGGTTTTTTTCGTTAAATCGTTTACTTTGGTTTTTTCGGTTTCGCTAATTAGCGAACGTTCACCTGAACGTCCCTGTTAGCGAACACGTTTGTCCGTTTGTCTCTGATAGCGAACATTCGTTCTTTAGTGTTTTTCTTTTTATTTTATTTTTCTGCCAGGGACCTACCCGTGATTATTTTTTTATCGCAGATTAGCCCCTGATCGTCAAACGCTCGCAACTTTTGAACCGTTTGTCCAAATCCAGTGAAACCAACGCCAAAATCTTCGTCTCGAACCCCTCTTTCCAGTTAACCAACATGAACATAATAGATTAGCCCCTGATCGTCAAACGCTCGCAACTTTTGAACCGTTTGTCCAAATCCAGTGAAACCAACGCCAAAATCTTCGTCTCGAACCCCTCTTTCCAGTTAACCAACATGAACATAATGGGTGCAAGCAGATTTGAATTTGAACTTCTTTTGACCGCAGTTTGAGTTTCGTAGCTCCCATTCGATCGATTCTTTTTGCAAATCGAAGCTTTTCAGTTGAACTCTCAGTTTGGATCTTTTTATTTGAGTTTTACCCTTGAATCTATGATTGTGTGCTTATGTATGGTATTATTTGTTTGCCACAGAATTTCCAGAGTGTGAAGCATGCTACTACGAGTCACTAGGGTTTTCAAATCGTCAGTAAGGCAAGTAACACTTTGATCATACCCCTTATTACCTAGTTTTTATGCATTATTTTCAATCCTCAAACACAGCATGGTTAGGACTTGAATATTTGTGGGTACTGGGAAGTAGTGATGAGGTAGTACCTATCGCCCTTATTTTTGAACCCTAGGAGTTACTTCTACGTTATGCTTATACTGCTATGCTATGCTCGTAGACGTGGTTTGGTTGAGTGATCCATGACAGATGTGAGAGTTTAATTAGTGTTTAAACTTAAGGTGGCTACTTTAACACACATCTGGGTGGATTGGTTGAGGCACCCTGGAGCACCTAGTGGTTGTCTGGGCACCTGGAGCAATCCAGTGTTGTCCTGGGATATCCCAGAGTACCCGTGTGATCATACTATGGTTTGTCACCCAGGCTCAAAGGGATCATAAGATCATTCATGCTAGAAACTTCTGTGTGCAGCCACAAGCCATTATGGGCTCTGGCATAGTTGAGTAAGTTGTGTGGCCTCTTTCAGTGGTAGGATAGGAGATGTAGGGGATGTAGGTGGTACTGTCTACCCAGAGTAAAGAGTTAATGCTTCTGAAAGACTGTGTCTCGGTCATCCACTTCTCAAACACCATGTAGTGTGAGAAATCCAATGGAGGAGATCGAGTCTGTGGGGATATTGCCGAGTGGTTGATCGCTTGACCAAGGTAGCTCACTTTATCCCAATGAAAACCACCTATACAACCGCGAAGTTGGCCAAGATATATATGACCAGGATCGTATGTCTGCATGGAATTCCAAGGACCATCATATCAGATAGAGGGACACAGTTTACCTCGAAGTTTTGGAATCAACTTCACCTGACTTTGGGTGCCAGGCTAGAGTTCAGTACGGCCTTTCATCCGCAGACAGATGGACAGACCGAGAGTCAATCAGATTTTGGAGGACATGTTGAGAGCTTCTGTTCTAGATTATGGATCTAGTTGGGATGATAATTTGCCTTACACAGAGTTCTCATACAACAATAGTAACTAGGCTAGTTTGAAGATGGCACCTTTCGAAGCTTTGTATGTAAGAAGGTGCAGGACACTGTTAATGTGGGATAAAGTTGGAGACCGTCAGTTGTTTGGACCAGATTTAATTAAGGAGTCCGAAGAGAAGGTCAAGTTGATTCGAGATAGACTCAAGATAGCTCAGTCCAAACAGAAGAGTTATGCCGATACTAAACGCAAATAGGTAGTCTATGAAATTGGAGACCGAGCGTATATTCGTGTGTCACCAGTGCGAGGAGTTAAATGATTTGGAGTTAAGGGAAAATTAGCCTCGAGATTTGTAGGACCATACCGAGTTCTGGAACATATGGGAGAGGTTGCCTACAAGTTGGAGTTACCCGGAGGTTTGTTACGAGTTCACGATATGTTTCACGTTTCCCAGCTGAAGAAGTGTCATGCTGAGATGGCCGATATTCCTCTGAGAGACACAGTGCCCCTGGAAGCAATTCAGTTGGATAGTGATCTCACTTGCGAGGAGAAACCCGTCAAGATTCTCGAGTTTTCCAGCCGAGTTACCCGCAGCAAGGTTATCAAGTTTTGCAAAGTTTAGTGGAACCACCATACTATGGATGAAGCCACCTGGGAGCGAGAAGAAGACCTACGGAAAGACCACCCACACCTATTTTCTACCCAACCCGAATCTCAAGGGCGAGATTCATCTTAAGGGGCGTAGGTTTGTAACATCCCAGTTTACAATTTGGATGTTATACATAGGTCATCATATGCATATGATATTTTTAATTGCATTATGTTTCTGATCCTAGAAATCTTATGCAACTTAAGGACGCAAGGAGAGAGTTGGGGATTTCATTTATTTTCATATTTGACTTTTTTCAAATTTGAAAAGAAGGATCATTTGATTTTAATATTTTTTTTCTCCAAATTATTTACAATAATAAAAATAAAAGAGAGAAGATAATATGACTTCTTCTAAAAGAGAGGAATATTGGGGTAAAATTTTAAAATCAAATAAATGTTTATTTGGATTTTTTTGAGATTTTTTTTGAATTAGAAAAATATGCATTTTTGAAAATTGCAGTTTAGGCCAGGAAAATGTTCACTTTGTTCTAAATATTTTATTTAGATGGTGAAAATTGTTTTTGGCATTTTTAGATTTTTGTTTATTTTTTATTAGCATTTTTTTCTTCTAAGGAATTTATTTTAAAGAAAAAAATCCGCCTAATTGGGCCAAAGGCCCAGCCTAGCCGGGCCGAAACCCACAACTCCGCCGCCTTCCTCCCGTCGTCGTCGTGCATGGCACGGACATCGAGGACAATCCGAGTTGGACTCTCGCTCGCGCCAGCCCCCTCCCCAAGCCGCACCCCCGGCCTCTTTAAATAGAGCCAAGGCCCCGCCGCCCTCTCCACCCCGCCATCGCACCACCGCTACAGCCGCCGCCGCCTATCGCCTCCCGCCACAGCACGCGTCGCCGCCTTGCGCCACCGTCGCCGGAAGCCGCCGCCGCCCCGCCGAATCCCGCCGCCTCGCCGGAGCCACTCGTCCAACCGAACCTCGCCGCCAACCCCAGTTTTCTAGAACCGGTAAAAATTCTGACAAAACCATCACCCTGGTTTTTTCGTTAGATCGTTTAGTTTGGTTTTTTTGGTTTAGCTAATTAGCGAATGTTCACCCAAACGACCCTATTAGCGAACACGTTCATCCGTTTGTCTCTGATAGAGAATGTTCATTCGTTATTGTTTTTATTTTTATTTTATTTTTCTGCCAGGGACCTATCCGCGATTATTATTTTTATCCTAGATTAGCCCCTGATCTTCAAACGCTCGCAACTTTTTAACCGTTTGTCCAAATCCACTGAAACCAACTCTAAAATCTTCGTCTCGAACCCCTCTTTTCAGTTAGCCAACTTGAACATAATTTTGACAATTTAAAATTTGGTTGCAAGCAGATTTAAATTTGAACTTCTTTTCACCGCAGTTTGAGTTTCGTAGCTCCGATTCGATCGATTCTTTTTGCAAATCGAAGCTTTTCAGTTGGACTCTCAGTTTCGATCTTTTTATTTGAGTTTTACCCTTGCATCTATGCTTGTGTGCTTATGTATGGTATTGTTTGTTTGCGATAGAATTTCTAGAGTGCGAAGCGTGCTCTACGAGTCACTAGGGTTTTCAGATCGTCAGTAAGGCAATTAACACTTTGATCATACCCCTTATTACCCATCTTTTATGCATTAGTTTCAAAATCCTCGAACACTGCATGGTTAGGACTTGAATATTTTTTGGTACTGGGAAGTAGTGATGAGGGAGTACCTATCGCCGTTATTTTCAAACCCTGGGAGTTACTTCTACGTTATGCTTATACTGCTATGCTATGCTCGTAGACGTGGTTTGGTTGAGTGATCCATGACAGATGTGAGAGTTTAATTAATGGTTTAACTTAAGGTGGCTAATTTAACACACATCTGAGTGGATTGGTTGAGGCACCCTGGAGCACCCAGTGGTTGTCTGGGCACCTGGAGCAATCCAATGTTGTCCTGGGATATCCCGGAGTACCCGTGTGATCATCCTATGGTTTCCCACCCAGGCCCAAAGGGATCATAAGATCATTCATGTTGGAAACTTCTGTGTGCAGCCACAAGCCATTATGGGCTCAGGCATAGTTGAGTAAGTTGTGTGACCTCTTTCAATGGTAGGCTAGCAGATCTAGGGGATGTAGGTGGTATTGTCTACCCAGATTAAAGAGTTAATGCTTCTAAAAGACTATGTCTCGGTCATCCACTTCTCAAACACCAAGTATTGCGAGAAATCCAACAGAGGAGATCGGGTCTTGTGGGGATATTGACGAGTGGTTGATCGCTTGACCAAGGTAACTCACTTTATCCCAATGAAAACCACCTATACAAGCTCGAAGTTGGCCAAAATATATATGACCAGGATCATATGTCTGCATGGAGTTCCAAGGACCATAGTATCAGATAGAGGGACACAGTTTACCTCCAAGTTTTGGAATCAGCTGCACCAGACTTTGGGTACCAGGCTAGAGTTCAGTACAGCTTTTCATCCGCAGACAGATGGACAGACCGAGAGTCAATCCGATTTTGGAGGACATGTTGAGAGCTTGTGCGCTAGATTATGGATCTAGTTGGGATGATAATTTGCCTTACGCGGAGTTCTCATACAACAACAGTAACCAGGCTAGTTTGAAGATGGCACCTTTCGAAGCTTTGTTTGGAAGAAGGTGCAGGACATCGTTAATGTGGGATGAAGTTGGAGACCGTCAGTTGTTTGGACCAGATTTAATTAAGGAGTCCGAAGAGAAGGTCAAGTTGATTCGAGATAGGCTAAAGATAACTCTGTCCAGAAAGAAGAGTTATGTCGATACTAAATGCAAAGAGGTAGTCTATGAAATTGGAGACCGAGCCTATCTTCATGTGCCACCACTGCAAGGAGTTAAACGATTCAGAGTTAAGGGAAAATTAGCCCCGAGATTTGTAGGACCATATCAAGTTCTGGAACGTATGGGAGAACCTCCCTACAAGTTGGAGTTACCCGAAGGTTTGT